>NC_027755.1:39470851-39563962 GCF_000695525.1 Brassica oleracea var. oleracea
TTTTGAAAGATAATAAACTAGAGTTTCTCTAAAGCCTTGCATTGATTCGATTATGTCGTCAATACGAGAGCCTTGTATCGAATTTGATTAAGTTCTTCGATTCAAGTAGCCAGGTCTCTAAAGATTTAACCTAAATCTTTAGATTTGAGCTGAGTTACCGTTGATACGCTGCGCCAGATCGCGCGTAACGGAGACGGATGGTTGGGCTCCTTCCGGTCGATGGCTCCCGATCGGTGTGTTTGAGCCCCCTTCACGGATGCTAATCACGGCTTCGTTGAGCATCTGTCGCAAAGAGTCCTCCATACTCCGGAATCTCGTATCGAATCCTTCGTTGAGCTTCGATACCTCATCCTAGACCATGCCGAGTCCAGTTTCCAGATCAGACAATCGTTCCTTGTTGCTTGCCATAACTTTAATAGACTTCAAGTTACGGCAAAAGTGCTCTGATACCAAATGTTACCTTGGTCCCTCTTCAAAGCAAGAGTTTTGTTGTAAACAATACACGAGTATTTTTGGGTAGATAAGACTACCTCTTTTTGTCTTTTTCATTGATTAAATAGAGATAACAACAAGGGAAATGGAGCTCAACTCCTACAAAACTGGAAATGGGAAAGTGGAAGAGGTGGTTCCTTATCTCAAGGAAGACCAAGCACTCTTCTTATTAACTAACGTGAAACACAAGAAATGACTAAACTTATGAATAAAAGTTAAGGAAAATACTTCCGGTTTGGAATGCGATTTCGGTTTGATGTCCTTCGGTCTGGTACAAGTGCATCATTAACTATGTATTCATTTGTTCTTCCATACTCATTGTACATAGTTCGTTATTAACTATGTATTCAAATAGCTTAGGTAACAAGTAACTAATCCAAATTGTGGAAAGGCTTGTATGCCTTGACACTACTTATCAAGCCGACGATGGATCCTACTGCAGCTAGGAGCGAAACAATCAAACAAACCAATACAAGGAGTTTCAACCCTATCCATCTCATAGTATACTTCTTAATCTTTTTCTGCGAGATGTGCATCTCCACTGGGAAGTAAACTGTTAGCGGCCAGAATGCGACTGCCCCGATAAGGCCCAAGACCGCGTTGAAGAAGGGGAATATCATTGCTATAACTGTTGAGAAAATCACATAGATTGTCCTCCACACCAGTCTGAAGAAGTTGATGCGACATTTTCCAAGCAATGGTATGTTCATTGAATGTTCTTTGGTGATGAAATTGCTCTTTGGCCATGCTTTGTTGCATTTCTTCTCAACAAACTGGAAAATTGGTTGTGCAATCACCTGCTCGTTTGTATTAACATCATCAATGTTTTTGGTTATCTTTTCTTGAGCCTTATACTTAAACTTGAAAATTGTGAGTGATAGATACTAATTATCTATTTTAAACTTTTTTTGTTTTAATGAGTTACCTGATAAGCTCCGATTAGGTGGACAGCGATGCAAGCATTGGCAAAATCGATGAGCCAGTAAGGTTCATAAAAACCAAAGTCAGTAAGGAGGTCTCCAGGGGCTTGGCTTCCAAATGTAGCATATCCCATGCAAGCACATAAGATGTAGAAAGCAGTTGCAGTCGAGACTCCGACAAGGCTTGCTTTTTTCATGACTATGTTCTCTGGTGGGCTTGAACTCAGTGTATCCTGCAAAAAAAAAAAAAAAACAAGCATATATGAGCAATACTGTCATTAATTAAGAGCTAGCATACGTCATATTAACTCTTTCATCAATATATACTTTAAGGGAATTGCAACAGAAAACAACCACCATAAACGCCGGTTGAAGACGTATTTAAGTGAAGATAATATAGTTCTGTGTCAAAAAAAATGATAAGAATCCCATTAACGTTTTGTTTTACACATACAGAGACCATCATCAACAAGGAAAAATCGTTTCTCAACAAAAAGAAAATATTAATATTTACTTTTATAAGTATACTTTAATTACTTTTAAACAACTCAACTACTAAATGAGTTACACATATAGAAAAGTTTCTCAATTTTTTTCTTGAAGTATCTTTGCTATTTGTTGTTCTCCTCCTTTTTTCAATATTCCTTTTTATTTTAATTAGCATGAACCTTCTAAAATACTATGATTAATGGTGCTCTAATAACCGTCATTACTCCAACCAACATATATATCATGTATAATTAAAATATAAATGCAAATAAAAGAATGTGTTTCAAAAAGGAAAAATTGCTACACTATTCCGAGTGTGACCACCAACATTTCTAGTTGAAAATATGCATGCCTGAATCTCAACAAGGACAACGGAATAAGCGTATGAAAAGGCAATGTTTCCAGCCGCTTGGAATGACTTCCATAACTTGTCAGACGCAGTTACGTCCACTCCAACCACCGTGCCTGTCAGTTCCGTCTTACCAACCTTCCCACCTTTCATCATACCGCTTTAGCCATTAGTTTGAAGATTCATATATGTAATAAATATATATCATCTTACAAATCAATGAGAATGATTTCTACTGAAAATTAAACAATGTTGATGTATGTATCAAGATATTTGCATAGGGTTTAGAAATAGCTTGAAAATGCTCTACAAGTATATTTTTGAAAGTGAAAGAAAAGATAGGAATGAAGGAACGTACTTGCCAGATCGGCCAAGGCTAAGCCAGTTCCGATAGATGAATAAGAGAAGGACATAACCGCGGCGATAATGGAGAGAAAAGAGAGCTTGTGAAAATTAGGAATCTGACTTAGAACAATCTGGATGATTCCAAACGCCGCCATGGCTGGATAATTTGATACTGAACACTTCGCTCCATGTCCCTTGTCATGAAAACAATTTGCTTTCCCAATCGCTCTAGCCAACATAACATCAAACAAGACTTTAATATTTTCTTAACATGTTGGTAACCATGTGACATTATGGCCATTTGCATGTCGCTGTAATACATGCAACTGTTCACAAGATCATGCGACATATGCAAAAGAGCAATATTTAGTCATAGGTCACGTTAGAAATTGAAACCAACAGGTTATATATCAAAATAAATCACAAGTTACTTACACGAAGCTTATGGAGGCAGTGATGGTGTAACCAATAGTCATCCCTACTAGACTCCCGTATTGTGCTAGCCCACATAGCTGCACTTTCCTACCGCCTGTCGTTTTATGGTTTTTTGTTTTTGTTTAATAAAAAATAGACTAAGCTAAGAAAATATACTATTTTGTTTACAAATTTGTGGTTAAAACAAATATCAAAGTAGTAGTTGAGTCACAAAATGACATATTCATACGGTAATACCGAGGTAAGCTCTAACGACGTCCATGTAAGTATTGTTGCGTGTTCCTGCGTCCGGAGACCTATAACAGTCGGCGAGCATTCTGGATGTGTAATTAACTACGACGGCAAAGCTTACCAAAAGCACTGTCCCTGCCACCCAACCAAGTTGTGCTATTGCCCAAGCCAACGACAAGACTCCGGAACCTATCACAGCCGTGATTATGTGCGCACTCGCCGTCATCAACGTCCCCGTTCTCTTCTCCCCACCATCATCGTCGACGTTATTCCCGGCGACGGTACCGGATTCAACCGCTGAGCTCGTGTCAAAGCTTTTCATATTGAGAGGAGAAACTGAGGAAGAGAGTAATGAGATATACAAAAGCATAGGCAATGAAGAGTGAATGACATATCTATATATAGACGATGCATGTGCGCAAACTTCAATGTTTATGATATTTTGGAGGCTCTCATAACTTTTTTCTCTTATTTTAATTTGCAGAGTCAGGAACGATAGTTGCAACGCATTTTCAAAAAGCAAGTAGTAAATATACATACAATATTGCAACGAATAACTTTAACCAACAAATAACAAAAAAAAGGTGAAGCCGATTCGTTATTTTTAGCAACTAAAACGAACTGATGACAAAAAAAAGCAACTAAAACGAACTCAAATTTCTTAGTAAATACTAATAGACAATCCAAGTTCCACAGTACTGGATATTAAACTAATTAAAGGAAACCTAATATTTAAATTTGTTCCAATTTTATTTAGTATGAAGTTTTTTGAGAGTAGCCGACTCAAAAACAAATTTGTGAAGGTTAAGGCTTAAAGCGAGTAATATCATAATAACAAACGGTTTAATGGAGCATCTGGCCCCAGCAAAGAGCATTTGGTCTAATTCTAGTAGAGTGTCTAGGAGAGCATTTGGTCCGTTATAAGAAATCAGTATTGAAGTCAAAAGTTTTGTGATTTTTGGTTTGAATGAAGATCGCTAAAGTAAATAGAAAAGATTTAATTAACTCTAATTAGTATAGACACTTTCTATAGTAATCAATCCAACAACAAATTCGTTAAAGATTAGACCCAAATAATTGGACATATAATAAGGGAGACATCTAATTATAACGGAACATCTGGCATACACCGGCATCTGGTTCGCCACAGGAAAATCGTAATCATTTTACTTTTCTTGGTGGTTGAAGAATATGTGATTTACTATTTAATTAATATCTTATAGTGCGCTAAAGCATCTAGGTGAAGACGAGAGAGGGTCATGATAACTCTTTGTGTTGATCATAGGATACGTTCTTGGGCCGTCCGGCCATGTGTGTGTGTGAAAACTGGAAACGACTGATGTATAAAGTCATGTTCTCCTTCATCCTTATATTAAATGATCCGGGGTGGTGTAACGGATTGAGATAAGAGCTTCTAATATTGAATTTCGAAAGTCAAACGTATGCGAGAGTGTGCACCAAACTCGATAATTTCGTAAGCCACATTCCTTCTTTCTTTCATTTGGTTCAAAACCAATTTAATTCGATCAACGGTCAAGGTTGAATCAAGGCACCATCGTTTTGGGCCTTTACATGGGACTTATAAACTACCCAGATACCGGGATGTAAACTCATATCGAAAAGCCTGTAAAAATGGCTGGTCGGATCCAGTTTACGGCTATATGGTCTGACTAAGCGTGTCATTTGATCGGTTCAGCCCAGCCGAAAAACCTATAAAACTCGTAAATATTTGACTCCGATTCGACTAACCCGGCAATCTTTTGGGCTTACATTCTAAAGCCTGACCTGATCCCAACTTTCAGATTTTTTGAAGAAAATATATTTAATGTTATACTAGGATAAGACCTGAATGCGCAGAGTAAATTTATATGAAAATTATTTAAGAAATATCGTATGGAAAAAAAATTATATTATTGATCGAATTAATATATTTGGCCTTTAAACAATTTTTTAAAACTTTTTTTTGTTAATTACATAATTTGTTTACTAATGAACTGTTCTCATTTTTAAAAATATTTTAGGTCAAAAAAATTTTTATTCGCATAAAAACCTAACGTTTAGGCCGAAGAATCACATGTCTACTATTTGGTTACAATGAAACTATGTCACCTCGGTTTTATATCATGATTTAGCAATTTAAAAGTTAATTATGATTATGAGAAGTTTACGTTCACGTGCCAATCATATCTATCTTCGATATTTTTCTCTTTTTTATGTCATTTTGGTTATTGCTCGATATAAATATTGATTTTTGAGTTTATTTTCATTTCTTTCTTTTATTTTGGCCTAAAATTTACAAAATGTTTAAGATTCAAAATTATTAAAGAAATACATACTTAGGTTAAGATATGCGCCTTGTGCAGAATAAATACTTATTTTATATTTTTCTGCATATTATGAAATAATAAAATAATAATTATATATTAAATAACTAAGAAATCAGTTACTATTATGTAATAAATTGGCTTGCACATATAAATTAAATGACCGCTCTTATTTATTCACAATCATTTTAGAATAAATAAATCAAAAAATCAATCTTATCTATCGTATATGATATAACTAAATTTAAACGATATGAAGAGTATATATATATTAACATAAACACCTATTAAAATAAAATTATTTATTTATATGATTTTATCATCATTGTATCTTATTATAGAAAAAAATTTAAACATTGATCACAAAAGTTTATGTGAGACTTTTAACAGTTTTAGTAATTTATACTCGTTTTGAAAAATTCAAAATACATCATATACAAAAAAATCTAAATTTTTAATATATGATTAATGTAATTGTGTAATTTATTTTAGTAGTAGATAATTAAACAAAAATAATAGAAAGCATACATATTATTAGCAAATCTTCATTATTTAAAATCATTAATTACTATATATATCATAATCACATTAGGTAATTCCGTACGTTTTATTTAAGGAAATAATATATAATAAATAGCCATCTTGCTTTAGTTAATATCATATAGTATCATATAGTTGGTATTAAATGTTTCTAGTGAGATATAAAAATTAAATTGGATCAACATGTTTTTCAATTTCAATGTGAAGCTGACACGTAGGACTAATTAACTACCTAATTGATTGACACATAAGCAAAGAGTCTTTTTTAATTATTAAAAATTGAGGTTACATCTTTTCAAATGTTATTCAATTAATCTATAAGGGATTATCACTTTCACTATTTTAAACATCTAGCTTGAGTCCCCATTGTAGATTCTTTGATTATAATTCTTAAGTTGTAACAAGTTAATTAACACTTTATATGAATAATATAGCTCGTCATTAACTATGTATCCATTCGTTCTTCCATATTCTCATCGTACATAGTTCGTTATTAACTATGTATTCAAATAGCTTAGGTTACAAGTAACTAATCTAAATTGTGGAAAGGCTTGTATGCCTTTACACTACTTATGAGGCCGACAATGGATCCTACTGCAGCTAGGAGCGAAACAACCAAACAAACCAATACAAGGAGTTTCAACCCTATCCATCTCATAGTATACTTCTTAACCTTTTTCTGCGAGATGTGCATCTCCACTGGGAAGTAAACTGTTAGCGGCCAGAATGTGAGTGCTCCGATAAGGCCCAAGATCGCGTTGAAGAAGGGGAATATCATTGCTGCAACTGTTGTCAAAATCACATAGGTTGACCTCCAGACCAATCTGAAGAAGTTGATGCGACATTTCCCTAGCAATGGTATGTTTATCGAATAATCTTTGGTGATAAAGTTGCTTTCTGGCCACGCTTTGTTGCATTTCTTCTCAATAAACTGGAATATTGGTTGTGCAAACACCTGCCCATTACAATAACATCATCAATGTTCTGTTTTATTTTTCTTGAGCCTTAGGTAACTTCAAAATTGTGAGTGGTAACTCAAAGTAGCTACTAATGCTTTTTTGTAATCCTAGTAAAACATTGGAATTGACCTTCATTTTTTATGGAAATTATATACAAAGACTTAGAGCAGGATTATCGGGAGGGGTAAAGGGTTTTTAGTGGGGTTTTTAGGTGGGAGGGGGCCCGCAATTGGTTGGTCTGGAAAAAAATCGGTTACAGGAAAGCCAAAATAAGGATCGCTGGTCGGTGGGTTTTTGAACTGTTTGCGGGCCCTACTGATACGTGGCGGCCCGCAATTGGTTGGTCTTTAATTTTTTTTTTTTTACCCAGACAAAAAAAAAAAAAAAAACATGTGGAGTTTCAGCGTTAATGATGGCATTAGACCTCAAAATTATGAAAAACAAAATTTTTAATTTAAAAAAAGATATTTATAGTCTCCAGAATCTCAGATCCAGCCATGAGAATAGTTCGAAACTCTCACTTTTTAATGAGTTACCTGATAGGCTGCGATTAGGTGGACAGCAATGCAAGCATTAGCAAAATCAATGAGCCAGTAAGGCTCATAAAAACCAAAGTCAGTTAGGAAGTCTCCAGGGGCTTGGTTTCCAAAAGCAGCATATCCGATGCAGCCACATAAGATGTAGAAACCAGTTGTAGTTGAAACTCCAGCAAGGCTTGCTTTTTTCATGACTTTGTTCTCTGGTGGGCTTGATCTCAGTGTATCCTACAAAAGAGGAAAACAAGCATATATATGAGCAACACTGTCTTTAAGAGCTACTATACATCATATTAACTCTAATCTATCCACCATTAACGTTAAGAAGTAAAAAATAATTCTTGATAAGAAAACCTTTTTTTTTTTCAAATTCTTGATAAGAAACCTAATAGCATTTTTTTTTTCAAATAAACATAATAACAATGAGAAGTCATTATTCCAACCAACACATATATTCTGCGATTTAAATACAAATGATAGCCAAAATTGCTAGACACTATTTTCATATTTTGTGACCACCAACATCTCTAATTGAAAGAATGCATGCCTGAATCTCAACGAGAACAACGGAAAATGCGTACGAAAAGGCAATGTCTCCAGCTGCTTGAAACGACCTCCATATTTTGTCAGACGCAGTTACGTCTACTCCAACCACCGTGCCCGTCAGATCCGTCTTACCAACCTTCCCACCTTTCATATCATACCGCTTTAGCCATTAGTTTGAAGATTCGCATATATCTATCATCTTACAAATCTATGAGAATTCTATAATTAGGCCTAGATCCAGATGATTTTATACAAACAAACTTTTGAATGTACAATATACATGTATATAGACATATTTCAGAGCTCCTACTTTTCAATAAAGAAAACTGAAAACTAGACAACAAAAATGTATATACATCAAAATATTTGCATAGGGTTTAGAAATAGCTTGAGAATGTTCTACAAATATATTTCGACAGTCAAACATAAGATAGGAAGGGAAAACGTACTTGCCAGAGCGGCCAAGGCCAAGCCAATTCCGATGGATGCATAAGAGAAGGACATAACGGTGGCGATAATGGAGAGAAAAGAGAGCTTGTGAAAATTATGAATCTGACTAAGAACAATCTGGATGATACCAAACGCCGCCATGAGTGGATAATTCGATACGGAACATTTTGCACCATGTCCCTTTTCATGAAAACAATTTGCTTTCCCTATCGCTCTACCCAATACAAACATCAAACAAGACTTTAATATTTTCTTCAAAACATGTAGTAACCATGCATGTGACATTATATATCAAAATAAATCATAAGTTGTAACTTACACTAAGCTTATGGAGGCAGTGATGGTGTAACCAATAGTGATCCCTACTAGACTCCCGTACTGTGCCAGACCACATAGCTTCACTTTCCAACCACCTGTCGTTTTGTGGTTTTTTGTTTTGTTTGAAATAAAACAAGTCAACATACCTTTTTGGTTACTACTGTCGTTAAAACAAATACCAAAGGTCCAAAGTAGTAGCTGAGTTAATAATGCTATATATTCATACCAAGGTAAGCTCTGACAACGTCCATGTAATTATAATTACGTATTCCTGTGTCCGGAGATCGATAACAGTCGGCAAGCATTGTAGATGTGAAGTAATTTATAACGGCAAAAGTTACCAAAATCACTGTTCCTGCCACCCAACCAAGTTGTGCTATAGCCCAAGCCAAGGACAAGACTCCGGAACCTATCACAGCAGTGATAATGTGAGCACTTGCCGTCATCACCGTCCCCGTTCTCTTCTCCCGACCATCGTCGTCGAAGTTATTCCCGGCGGCTTCCACGGCCGAGGGATTATACTCAGTGTGGAAGCTTTTCATTTCTAGAGGAGAAAAACCGAGGAAGAGAGGAAAGTGATATAAGGATAGCCAATGAAGAGTAAATGACATATCTATATACATAGATATATAGATGATGTAGTTGTACTAACGTCAATGTTTATGATATTTTGGAGACTTTTTAACCTCTCTTTTTGGCAGGGTCAATAACAATAATTACAATTTACAAAGCATGTTCGAAAAGGAAGTAGTAAATAGATACAATAATTCAAGGAATAACTTTAACCAAGAAATAGCAGAAAAAAGGTAAGTCGATTCGTTCTTTATAGCAAAATCAAATCTAATATCAAATCGCTTTTCTTGGTGGTTGAAGAATAAATGATTAATTATGTATTTGATATCATATAGTGCGCTAAAGCACCTAGGTGAAGACGAGAGACGGTCTTGAGATGACTCTTAGTGTTGATCATAGGATACGTGCTTGGGGCATGTGTTTGTGTGTGAAATTCGAAACGACTGATGCATATAAAGTCGTATTATCTACTTTGTCACTTATTCGATCAGGATGATATTATTTTGTAACGGATAGAATAAAAGAAGAAGAATAAACACAAGTATAAACAAGAGATCAAAAGCTTGAGACTAAAGCTTATTCCAATGCTGAATTTTCGTGTCGTTTCTTTCCAGACATTGGACAACAGAAAGTATTATACGACACACAACCTATCAGTATTTTGATTAGACGGTAAAACAATTAGTTCATAATTGATGAATTGTAAATATGGTCAAACTTCTCAACATAATTGAAGAAGTTTGCATCATTCAAAGGAAGATTTCAGTTCTTCAAGATCTCCTTCATTCACGGGAGTCAGAACACAGTTGTTGATGAACTGCAAAATCGTTTTATCGTGATTTAATTGTTGTGGTTATGTTATATTGGTCTACCTTCCCAAACCATCTATGGTTTGAATAATAGAACCATCTCTTGACATAAGAAAAAAGCTTAATTATTCTAATGAATTTTGAAAGCCAAACGTATAATTTCAGTGTCTCATCCCTTTTTCGTTCTTTCATTTTCTTGAAAAACAATTCAATTTGTCGATCGCAATTACATACACATATATAATATATCTCTATAATATTATTTGAGAAATCAATTTTTATGTGTTGCGACTCACGTTAATTCTCATAATGGTCTATTACATTACTAACCTTAATGAATTAATATTATTTTTTTATTGTCATTATCAAAATTTCTACTTTAGTTTTTATGAATATTTAGTTTTTTTTTTAAATAAAAAGGGAAAATATCTATAAACTATTTTTATTTTATTTTTAATATATATGTATATATATATAATCATATCAATATCATATAGAAATTTAGTATAAAAAAATAGTATCAAAAAGAAAATATCTTAAAAGTAAAAATACATGAGAAATTCCCAACGATAGCCATTTTTAAGTTTTTGTCACAAAAATAGCTCTTAATGAAAAAAATGACTAAAATAAGTTTTTTTAAATGGTAAAAATATATTTTTACTCTAGGATTAACTAATTTAGACTTATGGTTTAGAGTTAAGGGGTAGGATTTTGGGGATATGGTTTCAAATTTAATAAAAAAAAATATTTAAAATTTCAAAATAAAAAAGAGCTATTTTGGTCATTTTCTTTCTTGAGTGTTATTTTTGTGACAAAAAATTAAAAATGGTTATTTGAGAGAATTGCCCAAAATACATAGTGATTTGTTATATATAAAACATGTAATTGACAATAAGAAATTTCATTTTATATAAATCTCAATTTCATAAACTATTTTACTAATTGCCATTACTAATATTATATATTTATATTTTCGTTTTTCTTAATAATTTTTTTATAAAATCATATATCATATAGGAATTTAGTATCAAAAATAATCTTAAAAACAAAAATATAGTGATTTTTGATATTTAAAACATATTATTAAAAAAAATGAATTTCATTTTATACAAAATCTCACTTTCATAAAATTTTCTAGATACTTTTTGTTTAAGAACGTTTTTCTATGATTGTTAATAACGTTAGTTAAATATTTTTTATTTAAAATATAATAATTTTTTTCATAAGAAAAAGTCAATTTAGTTACTAAATCAATATTTACTTTAATATACTAAAGAAAGTTCTTTTCTCTTAATTATAAATTTTCTTAAATAATATTTATTTTTTGGATAGTTATTCAATCTCTTATTTTAAACAAACTCTCTCACATTTTTATACAATTTTTATTTTCATAATTATACATTCTCAAGCCTAATACTACGTGAATTTTTCAATATATATAAAAATAAACAAGTAATTATCTCAAATCCAATTCTATTAGCAAATTGTTTTCCTATAAATATGGTATTTAATAAAAGTAATTAGGTTACTATTAAGTTATAAAACTCTAATGGTCGACGTGGTTTTAAAAGATTTCAATTTGATTCACTTATACAAATTCTGATAAACACTTCAAAATTTTCTCATAAATTTAAGCCAAAAATATATATCAATTATTAAATACATATTTAGAAATTTGAGAAAATAAAATTAATTATATATAATCTGAGTTAGTATAATTAAAATTCAATTGGAAAATATATACAACTCAACATACCAAAAATAACTTAGCCGATCCAAATTATTATACCCAAAATAAAATATTTAATTAAGGTAACAAAATAACGTAATTTAAAATAATATTATATTTGTATTTCAAATATATAAACTACAAAATAAGTTAAACTTATCAATAAATAGAAAAAAAAAAATGTAGTGCATAAACACGGAAAAATATATCTTTAATAGGAGTGCTCTTATAAACTCCTACATGGGCCTGATAAACTACTGAACTAAACCGGGCATTATTTTCAGAAAAATAAAAAAAACATTTATTCTTTTTCGGACCAGATCCCTTGTGAAAAATAAAGAGATAGAGTCAAAATATCAAACACATAGGAAATAGTGTTGTCGCATGAACATTCATTCATCCATTCATCTTTCTTTTACCCGACAAAAGTAATAAAAATCTGAGTAAAACTTTTTTGCTTTCAGAAATCCTTTTTTGAGTCTCTCGACATAACATCTTGTTTGTTTGTTCCCTACCATCATCATTTGTAACGTTCCCAGATCCTCTGTTCTTTTTTTTTTTTTTTTAATCTTTTTGCCCCCTCTGTGTTTCTTCTGCTGCTAAAGGGTTTGTCCTAGGAAAAGAGAAAACCCTAGCAAATCTCCGTTTCCATATTTATCTGAATCGTCAGATCTTGGTTCCTTTGTCCTTTCTGCTCTGCCATTGATATTATTCTCTTCCATTTCGAGGTAAATGTAGCTACGTTTATCTTTTGTCATATTCTTCAAGTTATACGACTCTGTTATCTCCTGCCATCGTTTAGTATTTAGGGGAATGTAGTTTTAGCTTTTCGAAAATACATTTGCAACTCACCAGCTTCAGATTGGGGGTTTTTTTTAGCTGTTGACCTTAGACGGCTTTAATTAATCAATCTCAGACTTTTGTGTTGTTTGCTTTTATCTTCAGGGTTTTCATTGATTCTGAAACACAGACACACACATCCCAAAGTTGTAACAAGGGTGATGTGAGTTCGTTCCTACCATATGTTAAAGCGTCTTGGATGGTTAATTGGACTCAGCCAACGAAGTAGGCAAACCAAGACTCTTGATGCCCACCCTTACGTAGCCACCAGGGTGGTCAAGCCTGTTCTCATGGTCGACACTGTTCAAGAAATCGCTGTTTATATCCATAGGTTCCACAACCTTGATCTCTTCCAGCAAGGGTACGTACACACTATTATCACCATCTCATTTATTCTTACCTTTGAGTATTTTGTATCCTGTCTCTGATTCTTTTAATTCTCTTAGATGGTACCACATAAAAATCAGCATGAGATGGGAGGATGGTGATAACAACAAATCCTGTGGGATTCCTTCACGAGTCGTTCAGTATGAAGGTAGTTACTCTCTTCTCCATTTCTCAATCATTTGGCAAGAGTATAATTTACACAATGAGAATCAATATATACCACAGCTCTTGATTCAAGCTCAAACGACTCTTCTGGAGTCTGGAAGATAGATGACAAAGACAACAGTTTCTTAACTCAGCCCTTCCGCATCAAATACGCTAGGCAGGACGTTCGTCTCTGCATGATGGTCTCTTTCACTATGCCCCTGCAAAGATACGAGGTACCTATTCTTTCTTTTTCTAGTCGTGTGCTTAATGGTGTCTACTTGGTTGACCTTAGTAAATGATGATGCAGGGGCCAGCTACATCTGCTGTTATACTGAGGTTCGAGCTTTTATATTCTCCAATCGTGGAGAATATATCACTCGCTCACTCAGATGATTCTCCTGCATCAGTTCATGATTTTCGCATTCCTCCTAAAGCCCTCTCAGGCGTCCACTCTTACTGCCCGGTCCACTTTGACACCTTTCACGCGGTTCTCATCGATGTTAGCGTCCACGTCAGCGTCATGAAATCCGCTTCTTACAAACGTCCTGCAGTTTTGTCAAGGTACGCCACTTATATTTGGATTCTGCATCATTCACCGCCTCTTCAGTTAAATATATCAATTATGTTTTGGTGCAGTGATGCGAGTAGTGGTAAAAGTTTATCCAGCGGTAATTCTCAGTCTTCCAAGAAAGTATGTGTGCTTACACTATCTTATCATCATAGCCAAACTTTTACTTGATTGACCAAATTGATTTTTTTCTTTCTAAACAATATTTTTCTAATTGATTAGCAACTCTTCAATTAGTTAATTAATGTTACAAAAGAACTTTATTGAGTATCTTGTTTGTTTTGTAGTAATGCCTCTCTTTCTCGAGATTCTTACTCTATTTCTCTTGATTGTTTTGTAACTCACTAGGCCTTTGCTCAGATAGCTCCTGCTGACAAGCTGGTGTCATTCGTGAAAGCCTTACTCGGAGCTCGTGACACTTTACTCGAAGAAATGCAAAAACTCAGCAAGGCCATTGACCAAACAATCGACTTGTCTGAGTTTGTATCCACTATGGACAAAACTCTTTTATCTGACGCTGCTTCAACGGAAAAAACTGTTGATGTTGAAGGTTCAGGACAAGGCAAGCAACAAAACAATCTTGAGGTCCTTGCTTTTATTTTGCAGCAGAGTGTTCTTTATCTATTGTTTTTGTTTTCACTATGAACAAGTTTCTTCCATTTTTGGCACAACAGTTAAAAACCTCACTTGATTTAGAAAGTGATGACTGGCTTCATAACTTCTCAAAGGAGCATCTCTCTCGCACATTCCACTTACTGGGCACTCAGCTCCATTATCTCTGGAATACCTTTCTGACATTTCATCGGTAACTTCTCTTAGCTTGCAGGTTCAGATTGTTTATATATATACTGTTTCTGATGATCATTGGTTTTATTTGTCCTTTTCAGGGATAATAACACAAAAATCTTGGAATATCTTCGAGATACCTGGACGAAGGATCGAAGAGCTGAGTGGTCAATATGGATGGTGTACTCCAAGGTTGAAATGCCACATCACTTTATAAGTGGAGTGGATGATACTTCAAACCATAGTTCCCACAAAAGAGTCACAAGTGCGTTGAAGCTGAATGATGTGAGTTTATAATTTACAGTAGTCCATTGGAATGCAAAGCTTGGCTCTCTCTATTCATCCAATATTTTGCTCTTATGCAGCCTGCGCAAGTTGCAGCCACTCGCGCTGAGCTTCACCGTCGAAGTATTGCACAAATGCGGGTTTGTTTTTCTTCCTTCTCTGCTTCGTGTTGGCTTTATAAGTTGTAATAATAATTCATTTGTGTGACAACTAATGATGTTGCAGATTAACAACCGAACGGTGCAAGACATGCATATATTTGGTGATCCTATGCGAGTTCCTATTGTTATAATTGAACGTGTCTGGAATGCACCAAGGCGTACATTCAGTGAAAACTCGTACATGAGACATGTTGACAAAATCGATTCCAGCTTACTTAATGGGCATGATGACGAGAGCGGGACAAGAAAACATAATAACTCACAGCATGGTGGACGTGAGCTGAAGATTGTTGTTTTTGTTCATGGTTTCCAGGCAAGTACCATTTAGAATTTTTAGTGAATAATCATTGTCCATATTGTTCAATTTATTTTTCCTCTTTTAATTTTGCAGTTACCACTTTCTTTTGTATATTTTCAGTTTGTTATTCATTTACATGATAGATTTTTGTTAACTACTATAGGGGCATCACTTAGACCTAAGGCTTATTCGGAACCAGTGGCTCCTCATTGATCCAAAGATAGAGTGTCTCATGTCCGAGGCAAACGAGGACAAAACACATGGAGATTTCAGGGAAATGGGGCAGAGGCTTGCGCAGGAAGTTGTTTCTTTCTTCAAGAGGAAAATGGACAAACATTCGAGATACGGGCGGTTGAAAAAGGTCAAGCTGAGTTTTGTTGGACATTCGATCGGCAATGTCATCATCAGAACTGCACTAGCAGGTAAGAATCTAGACAATTCTCTTTTTTAAAAAAAAAAACAGTTTGGTCTGTTTTGTGTTTATCTTTGTCTCTTTGTTGCAGATAGTTTGATGGATCCATACAGGAAGTATCTACATACATATATATCGCTTTCGGGTCCACACTTGGGTTATCTATACAGTTCAAACTCGTTGTTTAACTCTGGGCTTTGGCTCCTGAAGAAGTTAAAGAGTACTCAGGTTATTCATCAGCTTACGCTCACTGATGATCCTGATCTCCAGAATACTTTCTTTTACAAGCTCTGCAAGGTAGAGAAAGATCTTAACATTTTCATCAAGATTTGGTACCATTCTCTGGTTCTAATGTCAGTTCTGAAACTCTTTTCAGCAAAAGACTCTCGACGGTTTCAAGAACATAATTCTCCTGTCTTCTCCTCAGGTACATTAACATCAGCGTTCTAAAAATCGGTTTAGGCATTCAAAAAATCGGTCTAGACATCCATCAGTGGTCCGCCTAATTAATACTCCTCTATTAAACTCCTAATTACCGTCTAGAGATTTTTGAACATAATACTAACTAATTAATGCAATAAGGATGTGTTGGTCAAAAGATACAAATATCTTGCTAGATTTGATGCTAGTTGTAATTATCTTTTTTGGTTATCACAGGATGGGTATGTTCCATATCACTCAGCTAGGATCCAATCGTGCCAACCAGCTTCTTTCGACAACTCAAAAAGAGGAGCCGCGTTCTTGGAGATGCTTAATAACTGTATGGACCAAATACGTGGGCCATCCCCTGAAACACCTCACCACCAGAGAGTGTTCATGCGCTGCGACGTCAACTTCGACACGACCTTGTATGGTCGTAACCTCAACTCGTTCATTGGTCGAGCTGCTCACATCGAGTTCTTGGAGTCTGATATCTTTGCAAGATTCATAATGTGGTCATTCCAAGATCTATTCCGCTGACAAAAAATCTTGGTTACTGAGAATTCTTTTATCTCTTTTTTTTTTTAGATAGAGAATGATACAAAAAATGTTGTATATTAGTAGTAGTTAACTCTTTTGTTGCAGCAGAAGCTGTTATTTTGTATGTTACCATCAACTGTGGTCTATGTATGGTGTTTACTTGTTAACTTCTAGAATCTCTATGGATCGCTAATGATTGTTGTGACACTTTAGATTGGTTTACAGATATCAAGTTGAACCACTAACAAAGCTAGGCCATGTAGTGGTGAGTGGACTTTTTGGCCACCACGTATCCTCTCATGAATGCATATACTTTTCTTAGTGTTTCACTATGAGTAGTGCATCATGTGATTACTTTGTTTAATGCTTTTGAGTCTGCTATTAAATATTGGCTTATATGATGATGCATTCTTTGAATTGAATTGCAAAACAAGGGAACAAAAAGATGGTGGGGAGACGGCTTTTAAATTTGTTAGTTAGCCAGATTAGTCTTGTGGCAATGTATTAGGTGTGGCGAACTAGTTTCTTATCAAAATCTTTTGTAACTAATGCAAATATGATGTTTGTCTGTATCAAGGCTGTTCTATCACGGGTATTATGCAAATGTACATGTGAACACCTGTTTTTTTTTTTTTTTTTTTCCCAAATTGAAACTTTATATATACCAAAAGGCTTTTACAACCATCAAGAGCATATCCGTTTACATCTCCACAAACTTCCCAAAAAATCAGTTAGGATAACTAACTACACAATCATCATCAACACCCAACAAGGGTGGACCAAAAAGAATTCCCCATGACTCTGTTAGCTATTAGATGCTCCACTTTCATTCACGTACATATGATCCAACCAACATGGATGGCCAACCGCTACATAAGACTGCATCAGACCTAGCTGCCTGACACTGTGAGCGATGAAAGAGGCACATCTAACTGAAGCCAAAAGTCCAATCCTTAACTCCCACGCTTCGAGAGACTGCAGCTCTCTTTTAATCTCTGTAGCTTCAAACTGTAAGTTAGGCCACAAGGCGGGTTTCTCTATTGCCTCAACCATATCCCCAAAGGTCGATAGAAAGATCACCTTCTTCTTCCTCAAACTCTTCATACTTTCTAAAACCCACAACCAGACCTGTAGTTTAGCCTCATTGATCGACTTCACATCCGAGAAAGCCCTCCTACTATGAAGTAGAACTCTTCCCTTCTCATCTTTCACTATCCACGCCGCCCCCATGAACCCAAAACCTTTCGACCAGTCCATGTCAAACTCACAAAGGACCCATCCTTTGGCAATTTTCGGAGCGTTACCTAGTACTCCCTTCTCTATCACGCCTGCCTCCACTTGGTCCATTCCACCCTGAACTTGTTGAGCCACAAACCAGACATCAGCTTCCTCTTTGGCTTTCTTTATGATTTCATCTGCTTCAAACAATTTTCCTACAAAGATGAAGGCGTTTCTGTTCTTCCATAAGTACCATAGGACCCACGGCCAGCTTCTGTTGGTTTCAACATCAAACCTTACATCCTTACTAACCTTCAGGAGGTAAGCGATGTTTTCATAGATCGAATGGTCGCTGAAACCACCCCGAGGAGAAGGAATATTGGATACCGCCCAACACTTCCTAGGTAGGTGGCAGGAAAAGAGCATATGGTTCACCGATTCCCCTTCAAAGCCACACAGCTGACATCGATCACCGCACTTCATTCCCCTTTCCCTTAATAGATCAGCTACCGGCAGGGCTTGAGACACAGCTTTCCATAAAAAAGTTCTTATCTTAGGGGCCGTCTGCACTTTCCAGATTTGAGATTTCAGGCTATTGAGGGATGGAAGAGCTTCCGCTACTTGACGTATCTATTTGCTCTTTTCCTGGGCCGCTAGCCAATAACCTGATTTAACAGAGTAAGCACCTGATTTGTTAAACTTCCACACCCATAAATCTTCTTTAGACGTCACCGGTTGGTTCTTCAAAAGAATTTGGATGTCTGAAGGCACAAAAACCTCTTCCAATGCCTGAATATTCCATCTTCTATTTTGGAAGTCAATCAACTCCCTTACCGTCAAATTCACATTAAATGTACAGTTTTTTATCCAGGGAGCTCTCATGCCGTACCCATCAGCTTCATCTTCGATCCATTTATTCGTCCAAACGTGTATAGAGTTTCCATCGCCAACTCGTTTCTGCAGACCTTTAAATATCAGTTCCCTCCCATACAACAAACTTCTCCAAGCAAAGGATGGATTGTCACCCAGTTTGGCCTCCAAAAAGTTAGAGCTTGGGAAGTATCTGCTCTTGAGGAATTGGGCCAACAAGCAGTGGGGGAAAGTAAGAACTTTCCACGCCTGTTTAGCCAGCAACGCCTGATTGAAGGCTTCCAGGTCCCTAAATCCCATTCCACCACTCTCCTTTGGCAAGCAAAGCTTCTCCCAAGCTATCCAATGGATTTTCCTAATATGCGCATCAGATCCCCACCAGAAGTTTGCCATGGCACTGGACATATTGGCACAGATTGTTTTCGGGAGTTTAAAGACTGACATCGCAAAAACAGGCAGGGCTGATGCTGACGTCTTTAATAAAATTTCTTTGCCGCCTTGTGATAGCTTCCTTAGGTACCAAGCATTCAGTCTACCATTCACCTTTCCTTTTAAATAGCCTAGCAGGTCTACCTTAGAGCCGCTAAAGCATTCCGGCAGCCCCAGATATTTGCTTGAACCTCCTTCATTTGAGATACCCAGCACCCTCTGAATCGCAAGTTTAACATCAGGATCAACCTTAGATCCAAAGGATATGGCTGATTTCTGCAAGTTGATCGTCTGTCCTGTTGCACAGCCAAACACCTCGAGCACTTGGTTCAGAGTCCTAGCTTGATTTTCAGACGTTTTGCACATAAACAAACTGTCGTCGGCAAACAGCAAATGGTGAACACCTGTTTTTAGACTAGGTTATTTCTTCAATCTAATGTAAAATACAAAATTCTATAATGCTTATATGTCACATCCCCTTAGAATAAAAGAAAAGAGGTTTATCGCTGATGGACACAAAACATTATTGTCTGTCTGATAGCGAAGGAATACGATAAAACCTCTTTTTCTTTAAAATCTTCTCTTTTTGAGTTGGTCAAAGTTGGCAACTACAAGTTTTGAGCACACGTAGATAATACATTTGGCTATTACAAATTATAAGGGACGGTGGCACTATACGATAATAAAACTGATAATTGTTATTTCATCACAAGAATTCAAATTGGATTTGGTTTCGTTTTGAGAAGTCATAACAAACTGATTGCTTGTAGTGTGATCGTAGTCATTATTTTATCAGTCTAATATGCATTTATTGTAGCCAATTATACTGCATCTAGAATATAAATTTTACATAGTAGTTGGCTGCTGACTTGCATCAACTAAGTCGGAGACCCTCAAACTCAACCAAAATTCTACAATTACAAGAAATAGTTTACATGAGAGATCCTAATAGTTCATAACCACCAGGACTAGAGTCACATTCTCCATCTACACTTAGTCTTACCAAATTTAGATGAAGTCTTCTCTATTAAGTTTCATAGTTACCAAAAACATACCCAATCATCAACTTGTTTCTTTAATCTTCACATCACTCTCTTTGCTAATCACAATACCCATCAATCTACACGGTTCCGCGTCCTCTATCATATGAACCACGCTCCTCATCGTCGGCCTTAGTCCAGGCTGTCTCGCAGTACAGAGGATAGCAACTCTCAGCAACTTGATTGCATCTTCTCTATACATCTCTCCTATCTTCTTGTCCACGATCTCCATAACACTCTCTTTGCTCTTCAGATTGTTACTAACCCAATTCACTATGTCTTTGCTCTCTCCAAACTCCGCCTCTATCGGTTTCTTCCCCGTGACTAGCTCCATTAACACAACTCCAAAGCTATACACATCGCATTTCTCATTCACTTTCGACGAGTATCCATACTCTGCAACAACAACTTTAATGTTAAAAAAATAAAATAACAAGGTGGTTGGTTAATAAGAGTTTTAAAGTCTCATTACCTGGAGCTATATAACCATATGTTCCTGCAACGACATGAGTGGAATGAAGATCACCATTGTTGGTCTGAAGAATCTTGGCAAGACCAAAATCAGCGATCCTAGGCTTGAAGGACTCATCTAGCAATATGTTACTCGACTTAACATCACGGTGAATCACCGGCCTCTCGTATCCATGATGCAAGTACTCAAGCCCTTTGGCTGCACCAAGTGCTATATCATACCGCGTTTCCCAACCGAGATTCGACTTCTTGCACGTGTGAAGCATGTCGTACAAGCTCCCATTAGGCATGTACTCGTACACCAGCAAGCTCGAGTCGTCGCTAGTGATGCTACAATAGAGTTTCACCACGTTTAAGTGTCGTATCGAGCTTAGTGTCTGCACCTCTGTCTCGAACTCTTTAGACCTTCCTTCCTTCTCAGTTAGGATAGGTAACGTGCTGCTGAAGTTCTTCTCTGTGCTAGTACTAGTTCGAATGTGTTTCACAGCGAGTTCTTTACCATCGCCGAGTACTACTCTGTACACATCTCCGCAACCTCCTCTGCCGATTAAATTCTCTTCTTTGATCGAATCGATGATATCGTCTTCGGTGAAACTCATCTTCCTGAACGACTTTATACTCCAAGACTCGTGTTTCAACGTTCTTTTCCTTTCCTTCTTCTCGCTTTTCTTGAGGTACAAGAAACACACAAGAGAGGCTAGCAAGATCAGCGAACCGAGAACTATGCAAAGCACAAATATGCGAGTGTCGCCGCGACGCGATCCTGGAGAGTTAACGCAACGGTTTAACGACTTGATCGTCATGCTGCAGAGTCCAGGGTTCCCGTTGAAGCTGCCGTTGTAAGACGACAAACTCAACGGGACGCGACCTGATAACTTGTTGTTCGACAGATCAAGAAGGCTAAGCCTTAAAGACGACAAGCTCTCCGGAATTTTCCCGGAGAGCTTGTTGTCCGAAAGATTCAAAGCGTTGAGAGTCGGGAGAGATCCCAGCGTGTGCGGTATCTCTCCCGACAGCGAGTTTTCAGCCATGTTGAGATCGCTGAGGGCCGAACACGATCCGATCGTGTCCGGTATGGAGCCGGAGAAGCCGTTGCTCTGCATCTTTAAACTGCTTAGCCCCTTCAGCTTCCCGATGGATCTCGGGATCTCCCCGGAGAACCGGTTATCATTAATCTCAACTTTAGTCAGAGCCTCCACGTCACCGATCTCCTCAGGCAGCTCATCGGAGAACTTGTTGAACGCTAGATTCAGCGTTCCGAGCATCTTCGCGTTGTTTATATCTCCCGTGACCGGACCTTCGAAGTTGTTCTTAGCTAAGTCGATAATCACCACCTTCGGTAACCCCCAGAGTTTAACCGGAACTGTTCCGGTTAATGAGTTATTGCTAACTCTGAACCGTTCCAGAGTCAAACAGTCGGCGTACGTCTCAGGTATGGATCCCGTGAGATTGTTTTGTAACAGAAGGACAGCTGTCATCTTCCCTTTCTTGCACATATCCGGGGGGATCGGTCCGGTTAACTGATTCTCAGACGCATCGATGAAATCAAAATCGGCTAGCGAACCGAGTCCTTGAGGGATCGGACCGGTTAGCTTGTTGGTATACAGAGAGAGATTGACTAGATATTTAAACTCTCCGAACTCGGGTGGAATCTCGCCGGTTAACCGGTTTTCGAAGAGCTGTAACGAAATTAAATTGGTTAACGATCTGAGCTCCGATAAATCTCCTTCGAGACTGTTCGTTGAAATATCTAAGAAAGTGAGATTCGTCATGGTGCCAAAACCGGGAGGAAACTTCCCGGTTAAGTTGTTGTTGTAAATCTCTAACCGCCAGAGTTTGTTGAGCTTCACGATCTCCAGGGGGATAACGCCGGTGAGAAAGCTGTCGGAGATCTCCAAGCTCTGAAGCTCCGTCAAGTCTCCGATTTTCGGAGGGATTACGCCGGTGATGCTGCAGTTGGACAAGTAAAGCCACGTCAGTTTCGTCAGAGAAACGATTTCTTCAGGAAACGGCGTCGTATCTAAGGGATTGTCCCCGAGGCTTAAAACGACGAGCTCTATCGCGTTTTGGAGAGATTTCCACGGGAAGGCGCCTGAGAACGCGCTGCTGTTTAGGTAGAGATACTGTAAGTGAGCCAGAGAGGAGAGATCAGGGAAGGGGCCGGAGAAGAAGTTGTTGCCGAGATCCAAGTACTTGAGCTTCGTGCAGTTGTTCATGTCGCTCGGGACGGGGCCCGAGAGTGAGTTGAATCCGAGAGAGAGCTTCTCGAGAGACATGAGATCGCAGAGGAAAGGGAACGGGAATTTTCCTGATAAGCCGCGGCGAGAGAGGTCAATCTCTGTAACGGAGCCGTTGGAATTGCATGTTACTCCGGCGAAGGAACAGGGACCGACGCCGGAGTTCCATGAATCTAGAACGCCAGGGTTTGAGTCGAGGAGAGATGATTTGATCTTGAGTAGGACTTGGAGGTCGTCGGAGGAAACGATGGAGAACAGAGAGAGGACGAGGAAGAAGAAGAAGAAGAAGAATCCAAAATTACGAGACGCCGGAGACATGTCGAGAGAGACGGTGGTTGAAGTTAAGGTGGGGGGGGGGAGAGCTTTTGTTTCTTTCACATCGGAGAGAGGTGTGGCGCGATAAAATGCGTCGCCGCTTTGAAGCAAAGTTCTTATCTGCTGCTAACCATTAAATATTCAAATTTGGCTTATCTTGTGGACTGTGTATATTCTTCACTTTTATATTTTTTATTGATAATGACATCATTATTTTATATGGTGCTGATCTAATTACCTTCGATTAAACTATGGTCTGGAATCGTTGTTTTTTTAATACTGGAAGTATTCAGTGTTGAGAAAAAAACTATAGCTACTGGAATAATAATATGAGTTTATGAAGCGGGACCCTTGAATACTATTTTATTTTCTGATTATACAGCAATTGTGTTGAAATATAGGAGCATTTTGATTGATACTTAATATTATGTATTATTTTTCTTGGTTTTCTTTGACCATCCTTATAAATAATGAAACTGACAGAGAATTTAAAAATATTGAAGAAATGTGTACACAAAATTGAATCCATGTCCACAGGAGTAGGACCGTATCTACTTAATAGAGTATTGACCAAAAAGGCATTATTAGGTTGCAACTTTTTAAAAAAAAAAAAATCTTGTTCCCAAACATCAACATTATGTTATGGAAATGGAGTTCAATATTTATGTAACAGTTTTCATATTAAAGTAACATCAAGTGAGAACAAAACTAAACTAAATATATTATATCCCAAAAAACTATATAATATGTATGTTAGTAAAACTTAAATAAAAACAAAACCATATGAAACCAAAATTACATTCAATATTGGATTTCTTCTCGTATACTAACTTGAATTATCCCCTAGCATTTTGGTTTATTTTCGGTTAAACTACGAATTTTGGATAACCTAGAAAGCTTGCAAGATAATTTTACTGGTCTTATAGACTAACACAAGTTATAACTGTGTACTCACATATATTGGAAACCACGTTTTATAAAAGTCACTCAGGTTAGAATTATTATTGGATCAAACATAGTTTGATTTTGAATTAATCCAAAAAAAAGCTTCTGAATATAGAAGTGTGTACCAATGATTTTCAGTCAAATTTGTTTATTTTCATATTACATAACCCGTATTTTGGGTCCTATATTTTTTCTTAATGCACTTCCGAAATATGTATTTGATAAAGTAAATATTAAATATTACTCATAACAAAATGTAAAACTACATTCATATATGTATAATACAAACTTTAAAAAAAAACTTCAGTTAAGGTGTTAAGGCATCACCATACATGTGCTGATTGCATGCTTCTTGTGACACACGAGTGCAATAACATACCTTTAACCTTTTCCAAAGTTAATTAGGAAGTAGTTATGTGTCGCAAGACTCTCAACTTAAAGCAAATTAGTATTTTTATTCTAAAATGCAAATTTTATAATAAATTTTTGTTTTAGCAGAGTTTTAACTCTCAATAACAACAAAATTAAAGCAACCTTATAAGTGTGAATACATTAGATAGTGCAAATACTACTATAGCTTATAATTAAATTCTGCGGCTCCATTATTGCCATATATCAATAGTCTTTGCGAACTCTCTTTTTCGGTGGACTCTTCTTTATCCGACATAGATCAATAAAAAAAATTATATATTTTTGTTAATATATGTATAGCCGAGTAGGAAAATGAAATTCGTTTTGTCATATTCTGATTAGGTGGAGACAATTAATAATTGATTCCACGCCAGTAGACAACCAGCGAGTGCAAACAAAAACATGTATTTCAAATCTTTGAAAATCCGCAAGGAAAAACCCTTTTTCCTATTGTATTATTTGCCATAATAGAGTTTTTGTGACTAAGTGATGTAACTAGGGAGGGATAATATAAGATAGTCTAATACTCTGATTAAGCGCCAGAGTGTAATTACAAAGATGGTTTGCTCTTAACTAAGATATATATGTGCTAAAAGAACCTACCATAGAATAGAGTAGAGAGGAGTCGTTTGCCTAAAGCAATTCAATGTTTTCAAAAGCTGGCATTTTCATATACTAATTTCTATTATATTATTCTATTCGTATTTTGGTTAAATCATCCTCATTTGTATTCTGCTGACTCGTCCACATCTGTATAAACTGCTGGGAGATTGTCTCCTCAGCACATACTGATCAAACTGCTACAAGATAACAATTCGGAATGATATCAAAAATTTCAAATGAAATGATGACTATCCGAAACCAAGTTCTTTTTTTTTTTTTTTGAAACACTCCAAAACAAGTTCGATAATATAAAATATAAAGATGTAAGGGCTTTAAACTTAAGTTAGTGGTAATGATTAAAAATATGTACTTATAGATCATAAGTTCGATCAAAAATTACATGAATAAACAAAGATGATGGCTCTGTGAATCGGTGTTTTCTTAATTTAGATTAGTTACTGTTTAAAAACAAAGATGACGTCGTTAAGGAGTAGACATGCTGCATTGCCGCATGCATGGATCATATGAAACAGTGACTAGTAAAGTATGAACGGATTATTTCTCACTATTATATAGTAGGATAAAACTGTATTGCATAATTCTATTCTGAAACTAATCAAATTTAAATTGATGCTTCGAAATAGTTTTGACCGTACCATAATTACTCAACGAATCTTTTTTGGTCAGTGAATTTTCTTCTTCGAATCATCATGAGTCTTAACAGTTTACTCGTCAAAAAGGCGATCGAAGCTTCATGGAAAAGAGGAGATTGGACTTAAAAAGCAAAGTTCTGAAAAATAATTTGTCCAATAGTTGAAGCCAAGGAAAAGACAAATCCTTTTTTAAAAGAAATAAATTTACTTTAATTTTTGGACAAGTGCATGCAACATGACGAGAAGATGTGCTTATCGTGAACAAAGACAGGGTGGACTTCACTTACCAATTTTTTTTGTGTATAAAATCTTGAAATATTAAAGCTAATTGCTTTGTTTCATACAAAAAGGTAATTACTTTATTTCTTTAGCTAAAGCTAGAAGTTCACTTAAAGAAAAAACTATCCAGTTATGTAATCCGAAGGCGACAAGAGAAGAATCAAATGGCCAAATACTTAATGCATGCTTACAACCGAATTCAATTCTTAGAAAAATGCAATGTAAATATGACATTAAGTTGAGATTCATCTTTCCTTTTCGTCAAAAGTATTTTATCACATTTAAGCATAACAAAAATATGGGATAATTATTGACACAACTTATCTGATTTGTCGGGAGTTAAAATATTCTCACTGTAGTTGAGAGTATATATCCCCAAGTCTTTGTTGTAGTGCGTCAATAACACATTAGGCTTCTCCATTTCGATACTATAATCTTTAAAAACCAGCAAAAAAAGGTTTTCATCTTTCTACTTGATTTCTCTATAATCAAAACGCTAATAATATAGAATGGTTTTCAGGTGAAAACGACTGTAATTTAGATATGTAAATCGTCGTAGTGCAAGCTAGATACTCTATCTCCAAGTAATTAATTAAATGAAAAGGAGATGTTAAGTTTTATCATTCATCTAGAAGGCATGGAGGTGTGAAAGCCGCCTTAGTTGACTTTGAATGAGAGTACTATCAATGTGGGTCGGCAACACCACGTTTTTTTACTTGTATATCGAAATTTAATAACCTCTTGAAATGTAACAGATTTAGAGGTCCCATATGCCCCCACGTTTAATATTTTTTTTTATCTTCTTATATTGGTTATGGCAATATACCAAACAAAGTGCTGTAATATATGATGGGATTGTCCTAGTTATGAATAAGTTTACGAGTGTTTGGCTCTAAAATGATGTGTCAAAGAGCCATTCATGATCCATCTTGCTAATTTTTGGTTATATAATACTATAATAGTCCTATCATGGCGATTTCTTGCTAATCATATCATGCCCATTACTATAGTTCTGTTATACTATCCTGAAGCCTGCTCTCAGTACCTGGCTGGCCCTGAACCGGTGAAAGGTTTGTTCACCAAACCAGATCACGATAATCCGGATGGTTCATTTCTACATTTTACACTACACACAATGACACATAGCAGACATTTTTCTTCAGATCTCAGGTTTCTTTATCAGAAGAATTAAAGAAATGAACTTATAATTTCGTTCAAAACAAAAAAAGAACTTATGATAACAATTTCAGAAATTTCAGTCTCCGTTGTACACATGTTCTCAGTTATAATTTACAGGTACGTATTAGTAAACTGGTACAAGCTTTATCCAAACAACAAAACAAACAGAGAAGAGCCCTATTTGGGTGCTTCCAACAAAAGGAGAGATGCATAGACCTCACAATCTTAATGATGTGTTATTATTTCGCTGGTAAACTTCTATGGCTCCTCATGGACACAAGGACCATAGACCCAACGCAGAGGGGGTTAGGTCCTAGAAGCTGAAAATTAGTTAGTTAGTCACACCAGAAGCCATTGGATGAATCCGACAAGGATCACACAAAGTAGTGCATCCCCTCCCACCATGCTCTCTTGAAGCGTTCCTTGCTTGAACTCGTCTGATTTGCATTAACCATATTTGTTAATCAACGACAAATGTTTACTATACTTTATTGTATTAGAAAAAAACATACTTGGTAGCAAAAAGAGAGGATATCATGGGAGAGGGATGGGCTTCTGAATCCTTGTTCGAGGAATAGCCAAGATGGCTACGATTCCGCCAATGAACCCTGCAGCTGCTCCAACTGCAAGTGCCGGTGAGTTCCCACCTCCAAATAGTTGGTCCCAAGGACCACTCCCAACAGACACAATTACCTGCAAACACGTAACACTTTTTAGTTAGCCACAACCAGCTAAAATAAATAAATGAGGTTTTATACTAATACACATGCTTCACTAATGCTTATGGACTCCCTTCACTAATGCAGACACGTTCAACAAGTATAAAAAGTGAAAAATAAAATCATAAACAATGAATAGCTTACCTGTGGGATGACTATTGCTAAATTCAGCACACCCAAAGACAAGCCTGCCACAACAAAACTTCAATAATAAAACACCACTTGTAATTAAACCAGTGAACACATAATATTAAAAATAATACACACCTTGACCTAAGCCCAAAGACTCAATACGTATTGAAATCAACGCATAAGGAACACTGTAAGTTATCTGCAGAAGAAGTAACAGTATCATTAGTAATTATTGTAACTATAAAGTTAGTCAATGTAAGTATACTTACTGCCAATGGAATCCCCAGAATCGTAAAGATCAACACTGCAGCAATCACAATCCCAGCAGGTGGCTGTTCATGGCCAATGTAGCCAATATGATACGCAACGAATGAAGTAACAATCATCGCAAGAAAGCAAACAGCCATAATGATGTTTGACACCCCCCAGACAAAACCAGCCCCCCACTTTCTACAAAGCTTCTCCATAAGCACCGAAGTGATCCCAAGGAAAACAGAGTTCAACATCAAACCAAGCGCACCCATACTCACCCCGGCACTATACGCACCACCTTGGTTCGGTTCGCCGCCGTAGATCTCTCGTCCCATCCAATCAGTATCAAACAGAATAAACGGGAACCAACCTATCCACGTCAAAGCCGTGACGAGCAAGATCATCCAGACGCTCCCCGGAAAATATCTGAAAGTGCCGAGGATCTCGGTGAGGAAAGCTTCGTCTGTTCCTCCTCCACTGGATTGTTGCCCGTGTGTTTGATGAGAAGGTGATGAAGCGAGAGGCGTCTCGTGAGCAGCTGTGATGCTTAGGATGGTGGTTATTGCGATGAAGACTACGTCTATGTAGAATGCGGACTTCAGGTTGGCGCATTCCACGTTGCATGCGACGGTCTTGGTGAAAGGGAAGACCTTGTACCAACCGTTGTATGATCCAGTAGCGTAGCCGAGAATGTTGCCGATGGCCATAAAGAGGGAGAAGTAGCCGTTGGCTACTCTTGTTCTGCGATTATCATTCTCTGAAAATAAAAAAAAAAGAGAATGAACAAGAATTAAAGCACAAACAGAGCAGTTATTTTTTTTTGTAATATATATTAAAAACTGAAAGTACCTAGTCTAAAATTAGCTTTATATTTCATTCAAAAAAAATTAGCTTTATATTTTATCAAAAATAAATAAAAAGAGATTAGCATTACGAAAAATTACAAAAAAAATAACCAAAATGTCCAAATCCAAACACATTTAACGCCAAAATCTCTGGATCACTTCATCAAACTATGTTCTTCAAAAGAAAATTCATTCAATTCACAAGAAAGAAAAAAAGTTTATGGTGACCAAAAACCAAAAAGAATATCCCTTTTCATAGTGATTTGCCAAGCTTATTATAAAACATGAAAAATACTACAAAACAATTTGACTTTATAAACACTAATTATAATATCGCACACCACAGCTAATTCGAGCTATATGTTAGGGGATCAACTCGTAACAATATTAGTATTACATACCAAATTAATTATCCAAAAGATCATAAATTTGTGAATTTTTCAATGTTTTAAATGTGACTATTGTGAGTGTATTCACGAGAAACATTCTCAATACTTTAAAATTTTCAAATAATAATAATAAAAAAAAAGACAGCAGAGAGAGATTAATTACCAGTAAGATCAGCGAGGAGAGCTCGACAAGGACCCTGAGTCATATTATTAGCAACATCCAAAATCCAAAACCCCAACACGAACGCCACGATCGCTCTCGGCTTAATCTTCCCTTCTCTATCCCCACACGCCCACCCTATATCCGCCGCGTGTCCTATCACCAAAACCGACACCGCGATCGCCGCGGCTCCGGCGACTATAAACGGTCTCCGCCGCCCGTACTTGCTCTTGCACCTGTCGCTGCTGTGTCCGACGAGCGGCTGCACGAACAGTCCGGAGAGAGGACCGCAGAGCCAGATCACGCTCGCCCAGGCGTGCGGGATCCCCAGCTCCTGCACGTAGGGAGTGAGGAGAGAGAGCTGGAGCGCCCACCCGAACTGTATCCCGCAGGCCACGGAGGCGACGCGGAGGAGCACGCGCTTCGAGGCTTTTGAATCTTGATCGGAAGTAGACATCTCTCTCTAGCTTCACCGATTCTCTATGAGAGCACAGCACACTTGTAGGTGGTGGCAGTGGTGGTTTGCGAATCTACTTTTGGAAAGTTTAGGTTCGAATTTTTAATTTCTTAGATGGGAATCATTTGGTGGGGGAAAAGTAAAGAGGCAATCGTCACATTCCCTTGGATCGTGGGATAAGAACGGTTACGTTTGCACAAGAGCGACGACAAGTATATTTCAATAATTGTGAATTTGTGAGAATATATCTTTGATACGCTAAGCAGAACTAATTAATAACTAGATCCGACGGTGCGGGTTTTTGTTTTTATTTATTTTTATATAAACATTTTATTTTCAATTATAAATTGATATATATTATAATATATATATGTTAATCAATTTTTAAAGCATAATAAGTTTACGGTATATTTTTTTTCATTGAATAGATTGTTTCAAACTTTCACATGTATTTGTATCTTCTTCTATATATAGATTTTCGGATTATTATTTCATTATTAAAATCGTAACTATATATATAAAGATTAGTAAAATATTGTTTTATTGTCATATTCAAAGATATTGTAACATTTCACAAATTTAGAAAGTTTTTAAAAAATTAAATTTTTCGCTTCATAGATTTATATTATCGAGTAAATAATTAAACATTTAGTTTTTGTTTAATTTTTAAAATAAACTATATAGTTTAAAATTTATTTTCATTGGTTTAAAGTAGTAAAAATTAATCATTGTTAGATAATATAATTTTTATTATTAATTTTTTTTTATAATTTTAAAAGTTAACATCGACAAATATTTAAATAATTAACATATGGAGGTATAGTATTACAACATTAAATTATATCTATTTAATTTATATTATCTATAAATCCAATGGATCATCTATTGTTTAAATCCAATTATTGATAGTCCAATAAAAATTTCTGGTATGCCCAAAATTTAAATGATAAGATTAGAAATTAAATGTAACATGATTTTCTAAAAATATGTCCATTTGGTCTATTTTTTAAAAATTACACATGAATCAAGGTTGTAACTTATGTTTTAATATATAAGATACTTCGGAAATATTCGCAGGAGGATTTTTTTTTTCTAAGAAAATTATATAGATATGATTAGGATGTTATTTTAATCGACCCATATGAGGTAGTTTAGAACACTTTCTATTGTAAATTCGATTTTATAGTTCATGAGAATGACAAATTCCAAATTATAGACATTTAAGATAAGATGATATCGACAAATGATCTCTTCGCTTCAATCCAAAGTTTTATAAACTGGACATTGGTTGTATAATAAACATTAATATCTGAAAATCCTACCTGTATACACCTGTATTAACCTAATATTTTAACAAAATGGCTTATGGATTTAAGATGGAATGCGAATCCAAAGGATATTGAGTTGAAGGATTATTGAAAATTTGAAAATAATGAAAAAGATAATGATGTTATTGGTCTGTAAATCAAGGTGCAAGGACCTACTATGAGCCGTATACGTCCATGATTGATCCCATTACGTTACAGCTTAAAACACGAGGGTGCGAAGATCTAAACCAATCCCACTCTAAAGTAAGGACACGAGGGTGCCAAGATCTAACCAATTTCACTCTAAAGTAGCATCTTTTTATGCCTATTAGCTTTACGTGACTATCATACTTTTAATATTTTACTTACTTTATATAGGCACTAACTAAATAGGGTAGGTCGGGTTAAATAGTTTCAGTTTTGGGTAATGGATGAAGCTCTTGATTTTTTCACAAAATCAAGTTTTATTGCAGTTAAAAATTATTTACTGCCCCTAGTTTCCTTTTTAGGACAAACGATGGGTCGCATGCAATTGAGACCCAATAACATGTGAGCAAAACTGTGGATCGCTTTACCGATGAGCCTAATTAATTATGATTTGGATCACAGTTCAAAAAGAGCTTCGCAGCTAAACTATTCAACTAATCAAAACTTGAACTAAGCCCAAATTCAGAACGAATGTAGCATACATTTTTGGCTCAATAAGATGTCAACAAAGCTCTAGTGGGTTGTATTATGTATGAGCCTAAATAATCCAGATAAGGAATACAAAACCACTGTAAGGAGCCCTCTTCTCTTCTTACAAATGATCCAAAGAACCGCCTTAGACAGTTTTCTTACAGAAAGAAACAAAATGAATTTTAAATGTGTTGAGATTGAGAGAGCCGCGAAGTAACGCGGTGATTGACAAAACCGTGGCCCCGCGTAAGGAACGAGTCGAGAAGAATCTGCGTCCGTGCGTCGCGTAACCAACATGTGCAAGTACTGACATCCAAACGTTTTCAGTTTTTCACCTTTTTCGCAAAAGGCGTATCTTCACTTCTTTGTTGACGTCACGTTTCTTACAATCTTTTTACTTTTTTTATCAAGTGTCAACATTCATGTAAAACTTGTACTTTCACTGACATCTTTGAAAGCACTAATATCACTGAATCACCATCATCACTGGACTATAACTTTAAATGGTATGCATAAAAGAGAGACCTACATGTTGAACATATGCACATTAAAAGTATACTTGACTATAGTTTTCTTTGTGCATGGCTTGTTAATTGTACTAGTCATGATTTTAACTGCGTGAGAAACATAAAAAATTCGACACCATCTTTTCTTCCTTGGAATATTCTTTGGTTGCACGACACCCAACGTTGATGGAGTGAAAGATCTGCTCGAAAGAAGTGCAAGACAAGACAACTATAGAACTAAATTAAATGTGGACTTAGTAAAGAAGAAAAGATGGCGCGAGGCTGATGAGCTAGCAACAGTCGTTAATGGAACATTTAAGTTTATAAAATGATAACTAGACAAATGTATTGTAAGAGTTGATAATCACACTCTATTTTAGTTATTTGATTAAATCATTATCTTGTTATAAAACATACTACTGCATATAAATTTGGGCAAAATATTTTTTACATAATTATTTGACTAATCATTAGTTAACTAGAAATGACTTAGTAAACAATTACTTGAAATTATAGGTTATATTGTTGTGGTTTTGTCAACTGTAAGTGTTCGAACCTGATTCCAATTTTTTTTACAGTAGGTGATCATAAGACGCTGATCATCTGACCACACTTCACTCCCGACATAAAAATAAAAACCGACATATCATATAAATAATTAATTAATCGCCAAAGGAGATTTTCTTTGGTAAAGTCCAAAAGAGAGTATATAAATCTTTGTACACAAGCACGTTCCAAATACACATCGGCTCATTAATTGGTGACTACTCCAAAAATGCCAGTCACCACCAGCTCCCAAAGCTTCACCAGCTTCGCCAACGGCTGGCTGATTCGTCACAGGCATTTCGTCGAACAGCTTGCGTGCGCTTCTTCCTTGGACGAAACCAACCGCATCACTCTCCAAGACCAGCAATTTCTCGTGACCCAGTTCCTCTCTCACTGTCTCCAATACTACCAAGAGAAATCCTCCGCCGTCTCCGTCGCCGGAGACAACGTTTTCACTTTCTTCTCCCCGCCGTGGTTCACCTCATCATATGCAAGACTCATCCTCTGGGTCGGAGACTTCAAGCCTTCACTCGTGTTCAAACTCACGGACTCCTCCGTCGACGACCTCACCCGCCACCAGAGAGATCGGATCTCGACTCTCCGGGCGGAGACAAGGAGGAAAGAGAGGGATGTGATGAGAGACTTCGCGCTCGTGCAGCAGAGCGTGGCGGATCCGCCGGTGATGCTGGCGGCGAGAGGGGTGGGGGCGAGGGGGATGGTGGACGGAGAAGAGTCTGATTTGGAAGAGGCGATGGAGGTGCTTAAAAACGGGATGGCGGCGGCGATGAACGACGCGGATGAGCTGAGGTGTGCGACGGTGGGGAGAGTTGTGGAGATTCTTACGACGTCGCAGGCGGTTAAGGTGTTGAGGACGATCGGAGAGCTTCATCTTCGCTTGAGGGAGTTAGTGGGTTTGGAGAGTGAGTGACCAATAGTGAGAATGAACTTGCTCTGCTTCTTGAACATCAACCATGGATGTTCTGATCTTAATAGATTGTTTAAAAGCTTGGCCATTTGGTTGTAGTGACTAAAGTGATGTCATGTAATGTTTTTGGCTTATTTTGCTTCCAACGTCCTATGTAGCTTATGATGTAGTGCCAGTGGTCATGTCAATTTTAATAAGTTACTTAAATGCTGACATGTTAATTTTCTCAATACGTGTATTTTCATTTTTAAAAGAGACAAAATACTAGTATATAATTGGGAATAAATAGCAAAAAGGAAATGAATATTTTGCTTACAGTGAACAAAATTAGTACTATAAGGGTGAATTGTGTAAAGCTTTTGACAGAACCAGAGTTACAAATCGAAACCAAATCGACATCTAAATGTTTTTGATTCTGACTATCGGATACATACTACTCATAGAATTCGTAATTTATTGGCTTTACCTGATCCACATTATTTCCATGGGTAGTTGTTTAGTTTTCTTGGCTTAATTTTGTCTATGTTAGGCCTGCCATTGACTTCTATGGCTGACCCAGTTCACACAGCAGTTGGCAAATAAGGACTCATTGGAAGTCAGCTTAATGGGCTTTTTTACATAAGCTTTTTCATAAACATACAGAGTGGATGTGAGATACAATTTCTCCTCCGGAAACTCCAAGAAACACGTACATATACATGTTATAAACAACCAAACTGAAAAATCTAAATATATAGTCTATCTATCTTCCATTTTTTTCCTATGTCAAAGTACTATATGATTGTGAGTAGTTAACCAACCACATGTAAATAAATAAAATATGAAATTTGCCGGCCAAATTATTTAATAAAGCCCAGCCCTTATTCAAAGCCTAGTTGTTCTTGAATTCTAAATTTCTAATATCCATGATTTCTTCAAAGTTGAATAAGGGAAGGCATAACATAAACGGCATGGGATAAATAAAACGTGTTGACCAGACTCCAGTTACAACTCACAAAACTTCGATTCCTTTCACACTTCAATTATAATTTTTCGTCCAATTAAAAGCCTCAATTTCCGGGTCAACACTTTTGGCTTGACGAAACCATAACCCGGTTTGACCCGACCCGGGCTCACACCTGCTTCTTCCTCCTTTAATTTATTTGTTTGTTTTCTCTCCTTCAACCTAATACACACCCCCATGATCCTAACCCCGAAGAGGTGGGTGGGTTTCCTCATTTGTCAACTCAAATTCATAACATTATATCCAAATCCCTTTTTGTCTGCTCGATTCCTGATTCTCTACGATTCGAATTCCGGAGACGGGTTGTGCGCGTGTATCGATATTGCTTGTAAACTCTCAAAAAGCCATGGCGGTTTCTAAATCCTTCCTCGTCAGCTCGAAGCTGGAGACTTTGTTATCGAATCCAAATGATCCGTCTTCCTCTCCCGCGCCGCTGATTAGGATTCCTACTTGTCCGATGAACAACAACGGGTCAAGACGAGGCCTGATCCAGAGAGCCCGCTGCGAGATCTCTTCATCCAAGGCGGCTAGCGTCTCGGCCCTGGAGCAGCTCAAAACCTCTGCTATTGACAGTACGTGTCTCTTCCTTTTTGTTTTGTTTTGCTCTGCCCTCCTGATTGCAACTTTTGAGAATCGTGATTAGTTCTCGTTCACACCGTCTCTCTGTTTCCAAAGTTTCAATTTTTTAAAAAAAGTTTCAATTTTTTTTTTAAAAAAGTTTCAATTTTTAATTAGATATTTGCCATTTTGATTCATGTTTGACGTAAAAGCAATCATCCTGAGCTTGTTCTGTCTCTTTATTTCCAAAAAGTTTGAATTTTTAATTTCTATTCGACATTTTGATTCATGTTTGACGGTAAAGCAACTATCTTGAGCTTGTTCTTTAATCCCTGAGCTGTACTCTAGTGGATAATTGTATACTAGTTCTGTTTTTTTAATTGAACTCTCTGATTGATTGTGACCAGGATACACGAAGGAAAGAAGCAGCATTGTGGTGATTGGCCTCAACATCCACACAGCTCCCGTTGAGATGCGTGAGAAGCTCGCCATCCCCGAAGCCGAATGGCCACGAGCTATCACCGAGCTATGCAATTTGAACCACATCGAAGAAGCTGCTGTCCTCAGTACCTGCAACCGTATGGAGATTTATGTCCTGGCTCTGTCTCAGCACCGTGGTGTCAAAGAAGTCACTGAATGGATGTCTAAGGTCTCTTTCTTTCCCCACATAATGTTCTCTCCATCATTGGACGATGCTAACCTGATTAGTCCTGGGCAAAAACCGGATGAAACATTGGTCTTTGGTCCCCAAATTTTTGAAAACATTATTAAAAAATTATTGAAATCTTTATTAAATCGTGTATAACCCCCAAAATCTCAAGACCGGCATTGGATGCTAATATAATAATGTTTCTTTCTTTGCAGACAAGTGGGATCCCAGTTTCAGATCTCTGTCACCACCGTTTCGTGATGTACGACAAGGACGTCACGCAGCATCTGTTCCAAGTCTCGGCTGGTTTGGACTCTCTTGTCCTAGGAGAAGGTCAGATACTTGCTCAGGTGAAACAAGTTGTTAACTTAGGCCAAGGAGTCAATGGCTTTGGGAGACACATCAGTGGTCTGTTCAAAAAGGCGATCACCGCTGGTAAGCGCGCTAGAACCGAGACAAACATCGCTGCTGGGGCTGTTTCCGTTAGCTCTGCCGCCGTTGAGCTTGCTCTCATGAAGCTTCCGGCACACGCATCATCATCATCTGCTAGGATGTTGGTGGTTGGGGCGGGGAAGATGGGGAAGCTTGTGATTAAGCACTTGGTTGCTAAGGGATGTACTAAGATGGTGGTTGTGAACAGAAGTGAAGAGAGAGTTGTAGCTATACGCCAGGAGATGCCTCCTGGTGTTGAGATTGTTTATAAACCCTTTGATGAGATGCTGACTTGTGCTGGTGAAGCTGATGTTGTCTTTACCAGCACAGCCTCGGAGTCGCCGCTGTTCTTGAAGGAGCACGTGGAGAGTCTCCCTCCCGTTGCGGATGGGAGGCTCTTTGTTGACATCTCTGTTCCGAGGAACGTTGACTCTTGCGTCGGTGAGCTAGACAGTGCACGGGTTTACAACGTGGACGATCTTAAAGAAGTGGTCGCTGCGAATAAAGAAGACAGGGCGAAGAAAGCGATGGAAGCTCAGGGGATCATCGCGGAGGAGTCCAAACAGTTTGAAGCGTGGAGAGATTCTCTAGAGACGGTTCCAACGATCAAGAAGCTGAGGGAGTATTGCGAGAGGACGAGAGCTGGTTTGGTCGAGAGATTCATGTCGAAACATGGCGATGGTATGGACAAGAAGACGTGGAAAGCGGTTGAGGATTTGACACGAAGTGTGGTGAACAAGATTTTGCACGGTCCGATGCAGCATTTGAGATGCGATGGGAGTGATAGCAGGACGTTGAAAGAGACGTTGGAGAACATGCAGGCGCTGAATAGAATGTATGGACTCGATGTAGAGTTGCTTGAGGATAAGATTAGAGTGAAGGTGGAACAAAAGTAGAGATTATTTGTGTTACATTCATTTTTTTTCTTTACATTTGTAGAGGCACATGAGTAGAGAGTGGAGATAGCTTCTGAGGAAGAAGATGTGAGAAGTGAACCATAATTGTTTCATTGAGTATGTGTTTGAAATTAAATAATATTTACATTTTCTTGAACCAAATAAACAAATATTAAGAATGATTCGATTTTGAAAGCAGATTGTAACCTATAGGTTCAAGTAGTTCATGTTGAAAATATATTATACGTAAATTTTGGTTAAATGATCATAACAAAATTATTTTATTATGGAGTTAAAAATCTGCGGCAATGTTTATTGAACTTCTTCATTTTCTCTATGTTTACTAATGTGTTTTATTTTGAATATTTGCAGATGATTTTTCCAGTTACATGCAGTGTATGGAGAATGTTAAGTCGTCCGATAAGTCGTCCAGCTGGGAAGACTTTCCAGACGCCTTATTATAAGTCGTCTAATAAGTCGTCCAGATGGAAGACTTTCCAGACGACTTAATTAAGTCGTCCGATAAGTCGTCCAGCTGGGAAGACTTTCCAGACGCCTTATTATAAGTCGTCTAATAAGTCGTCCAGATGGAAGACTTTCCAGACGACTTAATTAAGTCGTCCGATAAGTCGTCCAGCTGGGAAGACTTTCCAGACGCCTTATTATAAGTCGTCTAATAAGTCGTCCAGATGGAAGACTTTCCAGACGACTTAATTAAGTCGTCCGATAAGTCGTCCAGCTGGGAAGACTTTCCAGACGCCTTATTATAAGTCGTCTAATAAGTCGTCCAGATGGAAGACTTTCCAGACGACTTAATTAAGTCGTCCGATAAGTCGTCCAGCTGGGAAGACTTTCCAGACGCCTTATTATAAGTCGTCTAATAAGTCGTCCAGATGGAAGACTTTCCAGACGACTTAATTAAGTCGTCCGATAAGTCGTCCAGCTGGGAAGACTTTCCAGACGCCTTATTATAAGTCGTCTAATAAGTCGTCCAGATGGAAGACTTTCCAGACGACTTAATTAAGTCGTCCGATAAGTCGTCCAGCTGGGAAGACTTTCCAGACGCCTTATTATAAGTCGTCTAATAAGTCGTCCAGATGGAAGACTTTCCAGACGACTTAATTAAGTCGTCCGATAAGTCGTCCAGCTGGGAAGACTTTCCAGACGCCTTATTATAAGTCGTCTAATAAGTCGTCCAGATGGAAGACTTTCCAGACGACTTAATTAAGTCGTCCGATAAGTCGTCCAGCTGGGAAGACTTTCCAGACGCCTTATTATAAGTCGTCTAATAAGTCGTCCAGATGGAAGACTTTCCAGACGACTTAATTAAGTCGTCCGATAAGTCGTCCAGCTGGGAAGACTTTCCAGACGCCTTATTATAAGTCGTCTAATAAGTCGTCCAGATGGAAGACTTTCCAGACGACTTAATTAAGTCGTCCGATAAGTCGTCCAGCTGGGAAGACTTTCCAGACGCCTTATTATAAGTCGTCTAATAAGTCGTCCAGATGGAAGACTTTCCAGACGACTTAATTAAGTCGTCCGATAAGTCGTCCAGCTGGGAAGACTTTCCAGACGCCTTATTATAAGTCGTCTAATAAGTCGTCCAGATGGAAGACTTTCCAGACGACTTAATTAAGTCGTCCGATAAGTCGTCCAGCTGGGAAGACTTTCCAGACGCCTTATTATAAGTCGTCTAATAAGTCGTCCAGATGGAAGACTTTCCAGACGACTTAATTAAGTCGTCCGATAAGTCGTCCAGCTGGGAAGACTTTCCAGACGCCTTATTATAAGTCGTCTAATAAGTCGTCCAGATGGAAGACTTTCCAGACGACTTAATTAAGTCGTCCGATAAGTCGTCCAGCTGGGAAGACTTTCCAGACGCCTTATTATAAGTCGTCTAATAAGTCGTCCAGATGGAAGACTTTCCAGACGACTTAATTAAGTCGTCCGATAAGTCGTCCAGCTGGGAAGACTTTCCAGACGCCTTATTATAAGTCGTCTAATAAGTCGTCCAGATGGAAGACTTTCCAGACGACTTAATTAAGTCGTCCGATAAGTCGTCCAGCTGGGAAGACTTTCCAGACGCCTTATTATAAGTCGTCTAATAAGTCGTCCAGATGGAAGACTTTCCAGACGACTTAATTAAGTCGTCCGATAAGTCGTCCAGCTGGGAAGACTTTCCAGACGCCTTATTATAAGTCGTCTAATAAGTCGTCCAGATGGAAGACTTTCCAGACGACTTAATTAAGTCGTCCGATAAGTCGTCCAGCTGGGAAGACTTTCCAGACGCCTTATTATAAGTCGTCTAATAAGTCGTCCAGATGGAAGACTTTCCAGACGACTTAATTAAGTCGTCCGATAAGTCGTCCAGCTGGGAAGACTTTCCAGACGCCTTATTATAAGTCGTCTAATAAGTCGTCCAGATGGAAGACTTTCCAGACGACTTAATTAAGTCGTCCGATAAGTCGTCCAGCTGGGAAGACTTTCCAGACGCCTTATTATAAGTCGTCTAATAAGTCGTCCAGATGGAAGACTTTCCAGACGACTTAATTAAGTCGTCCGATAAGTCGTCCAGCTGGGAAGACTTTCCAGACGCCTTATTATAAGTCGTCTAATAAGTCGTCCAGATGGAAGACTTTCCAGACGACTTAATTAAGTCGTCCGATAAGTCGTCCAGCTGGGAAGACTTTCCAGACGCCTTATTATAAGTCGTCTAATAAGTCGTCCAGATGGAAGACTTTCCAGACGACTTAATTAAGTCGTCCGATAAGTCGTCCAGCTGGGAAGACTTTCCAGACGCCTTATTATAAGTCGTCTAATAAGTCGTCCAGATGGAAGACTTTCCAGACGACTTAATTAAGTCGTCCGATAAGTCGTCCAGCTGGGAAGACTTTCCAGACGCCTTATTATAAGTCGTCTAATAAGTCGTCCAGATGGAAGACTTTCCAGACGACTTAATTAAGTCGTCCGATAAGTCGTCCAGCTGGGAAGACTTTCCAGACGCCTTATTATAAGTCGTCTAATAAGTCGTCCAGATGGAAGACTTTCCAGACGACTTAATTAAGTCGTCCGATAAGTCGTCCAGCTGGGAAGACTTTCCAGACGCCTTATTATAAGTCGTCTAATAAGTCGTCCAGATGGAAGACTTTCCAGACGACTTAATTAAGTCGTCCGATAAGTCGTCCAGCTGGGAAGACTTTCCAGACGCCTTATTATAAGTCGTCTAATAAGTCGTCCAGATGGAAGACTTTCCAGACGACTTAATTAAGTCGTCCGATAAGTCGTCCAGCTGGGAAGACTTTCCAGACGCCTTATTATAAGTCGTCTAATAAGTCGTCCAGATGGAAGACTTTCCAGACGACTTAATTAAGTCGTCCGATAAGTCGTCCAGCTGGGAAGACTTTCCAGACGCCTTATTATAAGTCGTCTAATAAGTCGTCCAGATGGAAGACTTTCCAGACGACTTAATTAAGTCGTCCGATAAGTCGTCCAGCTGGGAAGACTTTCCAGACGCCTTATTATAAGTCGTCTAATAAGTCGTCCAGATGGAAGACTTTCCAGACGACTTAATTAAGTCGTCCGATAAGTCGTCCAGCTGGGAAGACTTTCCAGACGCCTTATTATAAGTCGTCTAATAAGTCGTCCAGATGGAAGACTTTCCAGACGACTTAATTAAGTCGTCCGATAAGTCGTCCAGCTGGGAAGACTTTCCAGACGCCTTATTATAAGTCGTCTAATAAGTCGTCCAGATGGAAGACTTTCCAGACGACTTAATTAAGTCGTCCGATAAGTCGTCCAGCTGGGAAGACTTTCCAGACGCCTTATTATAAGTCGTCTAATAAGTCGTCCAGATGGAAGACTTTCCAGACGACTTAATTAAGTCGTCCGATAAGTCGTCCAGCTGGGAAGACTTTCCAGACGCCTTATTATAAGTCGTCTAATAAGTCGTCCAGATGGAAGACTTTCCAGACGACTTAATTAAGTCGTCCGATAAGTCGTCCAGCTGGGAAGACTTTCCAGACGCCTTATTATAAGTCGTCTAATAAGTCGTCCAGATGGAAGACTTTCCAGACGACTTAATTAAGTCGTCCGATAAGTCGTCCAGCTGGGAAGACTTTCCAGACGCCTTATTATAAGTCGTCTAATAAGTCGTCCAGATGGAAGACTTTCCAGACGACTTAATTAAGTCGTCCGATAAGTCGTCCAGCTGGGAAGACTTTCCAGACGCCTTATTATAAGTCGTCTAATAAGTCGTCCAGATGGAAGACTTTCCAGACGACTTAATTAAGTCGTCCGATAAGTCGTCCAGCTGGGAAGACTTTCCAGACGCCTTATTATAAGTCGTCTAATAAGTCGTCCAGATGGAAGACTTTCCAGACGACTTAATTAAGTCGTCCGATAAGTCGTCCAGCTGGGAAGACTTTCCAGACGCCTTATTATAAGTCGTCTAATAAGTCGTCCAGATGGAAGACTTTCCAGACGACTTAATTAAGTCGTCCGATAAGTCGTCCAGCTGGGAAGACTTTCCAGACGCCTTATTATAAGTCGTCTAATAAGTCGTCCAGATGGAAGACTTTCCAGACGACTTAATTAAGTCGTCCGATAAGTCGTCCAGCTGGGAAGACTTTCCAGACGCCTTATTATAAGTCGTCTAATAAGTCGTCCAGATGGAAGACTTTCCAGACGACTTAATTAAGTCGTCCGATAAGTCGTCCAGCTGGGAAGACTTTCCAGACGCCTTATTATAAGTCGTCTAATAAGTCGTCCAGATGGAAGACTTTCCAGACGACTTAATTAAGTCGTCCGATAAGTCGTCCAGCTGGGAAGACTTTCCAGACGCCTTATTATAAGTCGTCTAATAAGTCGTCCAGATGGAAGACTTTCCAGACGACTTAATTAAGTCGTCCGATAAGTCGTCCAGCTGGGAAGACTTTCCAGACGCCTTATTATAAGTCGTCTAATAAGTCGTCCAGATGGAAGACTTTCCAGACGACTTAATTAAGTCGTCCGATAAGTCGTCCAGCTGGGAAGACTTTCCAGACGCCTTATTATAAGTCGTCTAATAAGTCGTCCAGATGGAAGACTTTCCAGACGACTTAATTAAGTCGTCCGATAAGTCGTCCAGCTGGGAAGACTTTCCAGACGCCTTATTATAAGTCGTCTAATAAGTCGTCCAGATGGAAGACTTTCCAGACGACTTAATTAAGTCGTCCGATAAGTCGTCCAGCTGGGAAGACTTTCCAGACGCCTTATTATAAGTCGTCTAATAAGTCGTCCAGATGGAAGACTTTCCAGACGACTTAATTAAGTCGTCCGATAAGTCGTCCAGCTGGGAAGACTTTCCAGACGCCTTATTATAAGTCGTCTAATAAGTCGTCCAGATGGAAGACTTTCCAGACGACTTAATTAAGTCGTCCGATAAGTCGTCCAGCTGGGAAGACTTTCCAGACGCCTTATTATAAGTCGTCTAATAAGTCGTCCAGATGGAAGACTTTCCAGACGACTTAATTAAGTCGTCCGATAAGTCGTCCAGCTGGGAAGACTTTCCAGACGCCTTATTATAAGTCGTCTAATAAGTCGTCCAGATGGAAGACTTTCCAGACGACTTAATTAAGTCGTCCGATAAGTCGTCCAGCTGGGAAGACTTTCCAGACGCCTTATTATAAGTCGTCTAATAAGTCGTCCAGATGGAAGACTTTCCAGACGACTTAATTAAGTCGTCCGATAAGTCGTCCAGCTGGGAAGACTTTCCAGACGCCTTATTATAAGTCGTCTAATAAGTCGTCCAGATGGAAGACTTTCCAGACGACTTAATTAAGTCGTCCGATAAGTCGTCCAGCTGGGAAGACTTTCCAGACGCCTTATTATAAGTCGTCTAATAAGTCGTCCAGATGGAAGACTTTCCAGACGACTTAATTAAGTCGTCCGATAAGTCGTCCAGCTGGGAAGACTTTCCAGACGCCTTATTATAAGTCGTCTAATAAGTCGTCCAGATGGAAGACTTTCCAGACGACTTAATTAAGTCGTCCGATAAGTCGTCCAGCTGGGAAGACTTTCCAGACGCCTTATTATAAGTCGTCTAATAAGTCGTCCAGATGGAAGACTTTCCAGACGACTTAATTAAGTCGTCCGATAAGTCGTCCAGCTGGGAAGACTTTCCAGACGCCTTATTATAAGTCGTCTAATAAGTCGTCCAGATGGAAGACTTTCCAGACGACTTAATTAAGTCGTCCGATAAGTCGTCCAGCTGGGAAGACTTTCCAGACGCCTTATTATAAGTCGTCTAATAAGTCGTCCAGATGGAAGACTTTCCAGACGACTTAATTAAGTCGTCCGATAAGTCGTCCAGCTGGGAAGACTTTCCAGACGCCTTATTATAAGTCGTCTAATAAGTCGTCCAGATGGAAGACTTTCCAGACGACTTAATTAAGTCGTCCGATAAGTCGTCCAGCTGGGAAGACTTTCCAGACGCCTTATTATAAGTCGTCTAATAAGTCGTCCAGATGGAAGACTTTCCAGACGACTTAATTAAGTCGTCCGATAAGTCGTCCAGCTGGGAAGACTTTCCAGACGCCTTATTATAAGTCGTCTAATAAGTCGTCCAGATGGAAGACTTTCCAGACGACTTAATTAAGTCGTCCGATAAGTCGTCCAGCTGGGAAGACTTTCCAGACGCCTTATTATAAGTCGTCTAATAAGTCGTCCAGATGGAAGACTTTCCAGACGACTTAATTAAGTCGTCCGATAAGTCGTCCAGCTGGGAAGACTTTCCAGACGCCTTATTATAAGTCGTCTAATAAGTCGTCCAGATGGAAGACTTTCCAGACGACTTAATTAAGTCGTCCGATAAGTCGTCCAGCTGGGAAGACTTTCCAGACGCCTTATTATAAGTCGTCTAATAAGTCGTCCAGATGGAAGACTTTCCAGACGACTTAATTAAGTCGTCCGATAAGTCGTCCAGCTGGGAAGACTTTCCAGACGCCTTATTATAAGTCGTCTAATAAGTCGTCCAGATGGAAGACTTTCCAGACGACTTAATTAAGTCGTCCGATAAGTCGTCCAGCTGGGAAGACTTTCCAGACGCCTTATTATAAGTCGTCTAATAAGTCGTCCAGATGGAAGACTTTCCAGACGACTTAATTAAGTCGTCCGATAAGTCGTCCAGCTGGGAAGACTTTCCAGACGCCTTATTATAAGTCGTCTAATAAGTCGTCCAGATGGAAGACTTTCCAGACGACTTAATTAAGTCGTCCGATAAGTCGTCCAGCTGGGAAGACTTTCCAGACGCCTTATTATAAGTCGTCTAATAAGTCGTCCAGATGGAAGACTTTCCAGACGACTTAATTAAGTCGTCCGATAAGTCGTCCAGCTGGGAAGACTTTCCAGACGCCTTATTATAAGTCGTCTAATAAGTCGTCCAGATGGAAGACTTTCCAGACGACTTAATTAAGTCGTCCGATAAGTCGTCCAGCTGGGAAGACTTTCCAGACGCCTTATTATAAGTCGTCTAATAAGTCGTCCAGATGGAAGACTTTCCAGACGACTTAATTAAGTCGTCCGATAAGTCGTCCAGCTGGGAAGACTTTCCAGACGCCTTATTATAAGTCGTCTAATAAGTCGTCCAGATGGAAGACTTTCCAGACGACTTAATTAAGTCGTCCGATAAGTCGTCCAGCTGGGAAGACTTTCCAGACGCCTTATTATAAGTCGTCTAATAAGTCGTCCAGATGGAAGACTTTCCAGACGACTTAATTAAGTCGTCCGATAAGTCGTCCAGCTGGGAAGACTTTCCAGACGCCTTATTATAAGTCGTCTAATAAGTCGTCCAGATGGAAGACTTTCCAGACGACTTAATTAAGTCGTCCGATAAGTCGTCCAGCTGGGAAGACTTTCCAGACGCCTTATTATAAGTCGTCTAATAAGTCGTCCAGATGGAAGACTTTCCAGACGACTTAATTAAGTCGTCCGATAAGTCGTCCAGCTGGGAAGACTTTCCAGACGCCTTATTATAAGTCGTCTAATAAGTCGTCCAGATGGAAGACTTTCCAGACGACTTAATTAAGTCGTCCGATAAGTCGTCCAGCTGGGAAGACTTTCCAGACGCCTTATTATAAGTCGTCTAATAAGTCGTCCAGATGGAAGACTTTCCAGACGACTTAATTAAGTCGTCCGATAAGTCGTCCAGCTGGGAAGACTTTCCAGACGCCTTATTATAAGTCGTCTAATAAGTCGTCCAGATGGAAGACTTTCCAGACGACTTAATTAAGTCGTCCGATAAGTCGTCCAGCTGGGAAGACTTTCCAGACGCCTTATTATAAGTCGTCTAATAAGTCGTCCAGATGGAAGACTTTCCAGACGACTTAATTAAGTCGTCCGATAAGTCGTCCAGCTGGGAAGACTTTCCAGACGCCTTATTATAAGTCGTCTAATAAGTCGTCCAGATGGAAGACTTTCCAGACGACTTAATTAAGTCGTCCGATAAGTCGTCCAGCTGGGAAGACTTTCCAGACGCCTTATTATAAGTCGTCTAATAAGTCGTCCAGATGGAAGACTTTCCAGACGACTTAATTAAGTCGTCCGATAAGTCGTCCAGCTGGGAAGACTTTCCAGACGCCTTATTATAAGTCGTCTAATAAGTCGTCCAGATGGAAGACTTTCCAGACGACTTAATTAAGTCGTCCGATAAGTCGTCCAGCTGGGAAGACTTTCCAGACGCCTTATTATAAGTCGTCTAATAAGTCGTCCAGATGGAAGACTTTCCAGACGACTTAATTAAGTCGTCCGATAAGTCGTCCAGCTGGGAAGACTTTCCAGACGCCTTATTATAAGTCGTCTAATAAGTCGTCCAGATGGAAGACTTTCCAGACGACTTAATTAAGTCGTCCGATAAGTCGTCCAGCTGGGAAGACTTTCCAGACGCCTTATTATAAGTCGTCTAATAAGTCGTCCAGATGGAAGACTTTCCAGACGACTTAATTAAGTCGTCCGATAAGTCGTCCAGCTGGGAAGACTTTCCAGACGCCTTATTATAAGTCGTCTAATAAGTCGTCCAGATGGAAGACTTTCCAGACGACTTAATTAAGTCGTCCGATAAGTCGTCCAGCTGGGAAGACTTTCCAGACGCCTTATTATAAGTCGTCTAATAAGTCGTCCAGATGGAAGACTTTCCAGACGACTTAATTAAGTCGTCCGATAAGTCGTCCAGCTGGGAAGACTTTCCAGACGCCTTATTATAAGTCGTCTAATAAGTCGTCCAGATGGAAGACTTTCCAGACGACTTAATTAAGTCGTCCGATAAGTCGTCCAGCTGGGAAGACTTTCCAGACGCCTTATTATAAGTCGTCTAATAAGTCGTCCAGATGGAAGACTTTCCAGACGACTTAATTAAGTCGTCCGATAAGTCGTCCAGCTGGGAAGACTTTCCAGACGCCTTATTATAAGTCGTCTAATAAGTCGTCCAGATGGAAGACTTTCCAGACGACTTAATTAAGTCGTCCGATAAGTCGTCCAGCTGGGAAGACTTTCCAGACGCCTTATTATAAGTCGTCTAATAAGTCGTCCAGATGGAAGACTTTCCAGACGACTTAATTAAGTCGTCCGATAAGTCGTCCAGCTGGGAAGACTTTCCAGACGCCTTATTATAAGTCGTCTAATAAGTCGTCCAGATGGAAGACTTTCCAGACGACTTAATTAAGTCGTCCGATAAGTCGTCCAGCTGGGAAGACTTTCCAGACGCCTTATTATAAGTCGTCTAATAAGTCGTCCAGATGGAAGACTTTCCAGACGACTTAATTAAGTCGTCCGATAAGTCGTCCAGCTGGGAAGACTTTCCAGACGCCTTATTATAAGTCGTCTAATAAGTCGTCCAGATGGAAGACTTTCCAGACGACTTAATTAAGTCGTCCGATAAGTCGTCCAGCTGGGAAGACTTTCCAGACGCCTTATTATAAGTCGTCTAATAAGTCGTCCAGATGGAAGACTTTCCAGACGACTTAATTAAGTCGTCCGATAAGTCGTCCAGCTGGGAAGACTTTCCAGACGCCTTATTATAAGTCGTCTAATAAGTCGTCCAGATGGAAGACTTTCCAGACGACTTAATTAAGTCGTCCGATAAGTCGTCCAGCTGGGAAGACTTTCCAGACGCCTTATTATAAGTCGTCTAATAAGTCGTCCAGATGGAAGACTTTCCAGACGACTTAATTAAGTCGTCCGATAAGTCGTCCAGCTGGGAAGACTTTCCAGACGCCTTATTATAAGTCGTCTAATAAGTCGTCCAGATGGAAGACTTTCCAGACGACTTAATTAAGTCGTCCGATAAGTCGTCCAGCTGGGAAGACTTTCCAGACGCCTTATTATAAGTCGTCTAATAAGTCGTCCAGATGGAAGACTTTCCAGACGACTTAATTAAGTCGTCCGATAAGTCGTCCAGCTGGGAAGACTTTCCAGACGCCTTATTATAAGTCGTCTAATAAGTCGTCCAGATGGAAGACTTTCCAGACGACTTAATTAAGTCGTCCGATAAGTCGTCCAGCTGGGAAGACTTTCCAGACGCCTTATTATAAGTCGTCTAATAAGTCGTCCAGATGGAAGACTTTCCAGACGACTTAATTAAGTCGTCCGATAAGTCGTCCAGCTGGGAAGACTTTCCAGACGCCTTATTATAAGTCGTCTAATAAGTCGTCCAGATGGAAGACTTTCCAGACGACTTAATTAAGTCGTCCGATAAGTCGTCCAGCTGGGAAGACTTTCCAGACGCCTTATTATAAGTCGTCTAATAAGTCGTCCAGATGGAAGACTTTCCAGACGACTTAATTAAGTCGTCCGATAAGTCGTCCAGCTGGGAAGACTTTCCAGACGCCTTATTATAAGTCGTCTAATAAGTCGTCCAGATGGAAGACTTTCCAGACGACTTAATTAAGTCGTCCGATAAGTCGTCCAGCTGGGAAGACTTTCCAGACGCCTTATTATAAGTCGTCTAATAAGTCGTCCAGATGGAAGACTTTCCAGACGACTTATAATAAGTCGTCTGCGCAGTCTTTTGGATTGAAGTAAATACCTGACTCAAGATAGCAGCTTTCATTGATCTGCGGCCTCTGCTGCCCTCGTAAGCCAGTATCGGTGGAGACGGACTGTCTGCTCTGGGACCACCAATACTAGCACCCAATTCCGGCATAGCTGTGTACGTCTAGACCTGAAGAACTTGTATAAACCCATCCACGGTGTAACAGCCAGCAATTTCTTTGTTCCACAAAGAGTCCATCAGCACCTTAAACGCGACTCTCCCCCATGGATAATTCTCAAACCGTTCTAAATCCATCACTAGCCTTGCCAGAGTAGATCGTGTAGCGGTTGAAAACTTTCTCCCTTCAATGAATCCAGTGAAGATGGAGAGGTACGCGAGCCGCTTGCGATCTTCCCTGGACCAATCCCCGCATCTCTTCAGTGCTGCTATTATCTGATCAGTAGTTGGCCCAGCTTCCAGATGAACTCCCAGCATCCCCCAGAAAGAAACCATCTCTGGGGTAACGTCACATTTTGGTGTCTCAAGGTCCTCGATGTACTCGCAGTTTAGACCAGTGAGGTTTTCAAACTCTAACAGTGAAAACCTCAAAGGTTCTGGACCAACGAGAGACCACATCTCATACTTCTTCTTAATGTCCAGCTTGAAACTGAGCATGTAGTGAACCAGCCTTGAAGCCCAACCAAATCCCTGCTCCTTGAACTTGATGAAAACTCCCAAACTCGACTCCTTGAGCTCTTCAAATTCGTCATCAGTAAGAGCTTTCCTAAGAGCAGTATGCAACTTGCTGTTATCCGTATGATACGAAATGCTATTGTGGGCTTCTGGTTCTTCCCCTGATGTGTATAACCTACGGGGGAGTTCTGGAATATCCATCCTTTTTGTCTGCAAAATAATCAAAGACAACAATATAAGTCCAGACGACTTAGTAGACGACTTAAATTACTTACAAGTCTTCCAGTCGCAGAAGGAGTTGGAGTACTCGTCATTGCGGTTATAGATCTGAAAAAATAAACGTGAAACGGTGAGAATGAGTAAATTGATAGAGACAACGTTTTATGTTCATCTTTTCCTCGAGATTGATGACTTAGCGGCGTTAGGGTTTACAGAGAAACGGCGCTAAGGTTTACAGAGAAGAAGCGGCGGCGCTAGGGTTTAGAAGAAGCGGCGGCGCTAGTGTTTAGAACGTTGGTGACCACGGTGGCGAGGGCGACGGTTTGTTCGGATATAGTGGAAGCGGCGGCGCTAGGGTTTAGAGGAATCGGCGGCGCTAGGGTTTAGAGGAATCGGCGGCGCTAGGGTTTAGAGGAATCGGCGGCGCTAGGGTTTAGAGGAATCGGCGGCGCTAGGGTTTAGAGGAATCGGCGGCGCTAGGGTTTAGAGGAATCGGCGGCGCTAGGGTTTAGAGGAATCGGCGGCGCTAGGGTTTAGAGGAATCGGCGGCGCTAGGGTTTAGAGGAATCGGCGGCGCTAGGGTTTAGAGGAATCGGCGGCGCTAGGGTTTAGAGGAATCGGCGCGGCTAGGGTTAGAAGAAGCTGCGGCGACAACGGTGAGAATGAAGTGAGATAGATAGCCGATGTTGAGAACGATGGTTTGTTCGGAAATCGTGGGAATTCGAAATCGCCTTTGAGAGGGAGAACTGTTAGGGTTTCTGAATTTCGCGAAAAATGAAACAAAAAAATAAAAATCACCTTATATATTGGGTAAATAATCCGGTTAGCTTTAAAATTACATTGGTAAACTTTAAGGTTTGGTCCGGTTTAGACGACTTATTCTGGCTGATAATGTACAACAGACGACTTAATATTTAGTCGTCTGTTTTCAGACGACAAAATATTAAGTCGTCCTAGACCCTAAAATGAACCCCTGAACTAAAATGACTAGATTAACTAACTAACCACGTTATAAAATCAAATTATACTTAAATAGTGTTTACTATACACAGAAATGAACACGCATAAGTAATTTTAAAAATTTTCAAAAACGGTTTTAATGCTTTCCAAAATCTAACCCTAAGAACACATACAATACTACAACATATGTTGATGAAACATAAACTAAAGAATATCATGACTCACTACTTTCACTCATCTATGCTGAAAACAATTGAAATTTGTTATATCTTAATTTATACCTCCTAAGACATATGTTAATTACATAATTCCCATTTTTCACTTATCAAAATATTTTTTACAAAATTTTTAAATTATGTTTAAGACTAACTGTCCAGACGACTTTCAGTTAAGTCGTCTGGACGACTTATTTTCAAGTCGTCTAAACAGACGACTTGCGAGGGGTAGAAACGTAAAAAAAATTCCGTTTTCTTGTTTGGTCACAAGGGGATAGTTGTAATTTCAATTGCCTTTTAGGTTACTTTTGCCTTTGACCCAAGTTGGGGTATTGTTTTGGGTTTGACTCCAAGTTTTGAGTCACACTTGGCAATTCTCCCAGGTAAAAATGAAAGAAAATAGCTAGACTTAGCCTTGGGACGGATCCGGATATCCGGGAAATTTAGAGTATCCGGATCCGGAACCGTCGGATCCGTGGATTTAATATCCGGATCCGGATTCGTGGTTTCCGGATATCCGGGTTTCGGATATCCGTCTCGATATTTTATTATCCGCAGATATCCGGATCCGTCAAAAGAATTAAAAATATTTTTTTTCAACAAAAAATACTAATTTTTTTTAATATAATACATAAATTAAATATTTATAAATATATTTATATATGTTTATAATATTGTAAAAACTAAAATATAATATTATAAGATTAATTCATGTATAAATATTAATATATCAAATATAAATATTAATAAAATTTAAAAATTTAATGTATTTTAAAAATACGGATCCGGATCCGGATATCCAGACCTAAAAATTAAGATATCCGGATCCGGATTCGGTTTGCACGGATCCAAGATTTTACTGTCCGGATTCGGATCCGGGCACCCCGGATATCCTATTTTCGGAGCGGATCCGGAGCGGATCTCGGATCGTATCCGGATCTCGGATAATAAGTCTCAGGCCTAGCTAGACTTCTATTTTTATTACATAGCGTTTGAATTTTAAAAATGAAAGAAAATAGCTAGACTTCTATTTTTATTACAAAATGTTTGTAATTTTAAAAGGTTATAGATTAGTCATTGAAGATGTTAGACCATCTCCAATGGTAAGAACTTTTCGTAGATGCTTATCATTATTTTAACTATAAATTTTTAAAATTTTGTAACTTAAAAACCTTTTAGAGTTGCGATATTTTGTCATGTCCAATGGTACACAGGTTCTTAAAAAAGATTAGATATGTGAATGTCTCTTTTTTAGGCTGATTCTCAAATTCAAAGAAACCTAAATTTTCAAATCAGAACATCAAAATCTCAATTGAGATAGTACCCACGAAATCAAACATGATGAAGAAGAGATAATTAAAGTATAGGACCTGTGTAAAAGAATTGATTTACCAAACAAATAAGAGAGATAGACCAATAAAAAACGGACATGCTAGAAGTTTTTTACCAATTCTAAAAACTTTCTTTTAAACTTTCTTTTAGAAACCTGTTACTATCATTTCTTTTCTTTTTAATTTATTTTTTGGGATTTTTTTTAAAACCTTTTCCTTACAAGTTCTGTTGGAGGTGCTCTTAAACGTGCGAGAATTTCTAACTAGAATATTTTGACATGTAACGAAGAAAAAAGAAAATATTTCGACATGTATTTCACGACAAGTGTCTTTAGACTAACGAGTATGACCTTTCCAGCTAAAGGCAATATTTACATTTTTTTCTTGAGAGTCTTTTGTCTCCTTTTTCTACGTAATTTGATCCATATTTGGCTCCAAGATCCTTTGAAAAACTGAATGAAAAATCAGCAGTCACAAACGTACAATCCAACTCAAATTAATACACAATAAGAAAGCACAAATCGAATCAATTAATTTGCATCATATAATGATATAATATTACCAAGCATAGAAATTTTACTTTTCATGTGATACTAAAATATTTATTATTACATAATTCACGTTTACAGGATAATCCACTGGTTATTTACATTAATCGTGATTGCAAGTCTCTAATCCCCTTTTTTCTTTGTTGTTGTGTTAAATGATTTTTCCTAAGATATGATCAGTTGAAATAGCTCGTTACGTTGCTATACGTTAAGTAGTTATACCAAGTGAAGAATGAGTCAAATGTTTGACTTGTATTTGCATGAAATTTTACGTACCATTCCACTTCCACATATGTGGTCTTTATAATATTTCAACTTTTCAAGTATATATATAGAGCCCATCATTTTGCTTGCCAATATCATCATTGAACTATAACCTTGAGATCATAGAAAACCCTTTGAGATCTTATTTTCCTGCCAAAGTACAATTTTTTCTTTTTGAAAAGGAATAGTATAATATTTTTCGTTGGAAGGTATGATATCTGCAATTAACCTTTAGTTTCTATTTTTAGTTGATAATGTTCTTGTTAATGTATCGATGCGCATATATGTAGATATATATATATATATATATATATATATATTTATGAATAATATTTACAGTAAAATCAGAAATTCGTTGTTTCTTAATTTTTTAAAAAAAACATTAATTTGTAGAAATGGATGGGAGATTCTTGTACCCCTTGGAGAGCTGTAAAATTATCCACTTGGTAAGTCACAAATTCTAAATAAGGCTGGTTAACTACACACAAGTCACTTTTAATATCACTTTATTAGTACATACTAATCTTGCTTATTATTTCCTTTATTCAAGTTGAGACATGGACAAGCGTTGCACAATGTCGAAGCCAAGAAGGATAGGAATGCGTTGTTGTCTCCTCAACTTTTCGACGCTCCTCTTACTGATCATGGTCACCAACAGGTAAACAAAAGCTACAAACTGAAAATAGACATAATTTTCACGTGAAGGAATATTATCAATATAATACTTATTGGTATAGTATTACGGACAATTCTCTCAGACAACTCTTTTTATGTTTTTACCACAAAAATAGCCAAAATTGTTTTTCTTTATTTTGAAAATTTTAATATTTATTTTCTATTTTTAAAAATTTGAAACACTATCACTAAAGTCCCACCCCTTAACTCTAAACGCTAAGTTTAGATTAGTTAACCTTAAGGTAAAAATACATTTTTACTCTTTAATAAAATGTATTTTGGTCATTTTCTTCATTGAAAATTATTTTTGTGACAAAAATTTAAAAATGACTATCTTAGAGAATTTTTATAGTATTATTTCTAATAGTTTAATGCTTCTTGAAAGGTTGAGAACCTCCACGAACGTCTTGTCTCAAGCGGGGTACTAAAGAGGGTTGAGCTAGTTGTAACTTCACCCTTATTGAGGTAATAATATTCACATATAAGAAATGAAGACTTTAAAGTTGATTATATTTTTTGTATAGTGACTTGGACTCATTAAGTTTTGGTGTATATACAGAACTATGCAAACAGCGGTTGGAGTTTTTGGAAATGAAGATAGACTACACAACATGACAAGCAGCCCTTCCATCTTGGCCCTAGAGGTTGCTCGAGACCGTAATGTATGATTGATACATGGGGAAATGTCTCGTTAATTTATCATCGATTAAAACAAGTTCATCTGAACTAAATGGATATGTATGTGCATGCAGGGAGTCCGTCCTCCTGATATGAGAAGAAACGTGAGCGAGTATCAAACTATTTTCCCCACAATTGATTTCTCTCAGGCAAAAATCTGCTTTCACTCATAAATCTTATTCTTGGAAAACTATAACATACTATATATAAAGCTTTCTCAATATATTTTTCGGATACACATGGTGATTTTTTTTCCTAATATATGTCTTGGATGCATATTATAGATTGAAAGTGAAGAAGACAATCTTTGGAGACCTGATGTTCGAGAATCCGAAGAAGAGATTTTTGCGAGAGGGTTAGAGTTCATGAAATGGTAACCCTTTTGAATCTTAGTTTTTCGTAAGTATAGATAAAAATGTATATATCGTTAAGAGTATTGATGAGTTGTTTATAATTAGGTTATGGAAAAGACCAGAGAAGGAGGTCGCAGTTGTTAGCCATGGCATAGTGTTGCAGCATATGTTGTATGTGTTCGCAAACGATTGTGACAAGTCAATTAGACATGACCTTTGCAAGAGGTTATACAAAACTTTTTTTTTCAAATATGGACTAACTTGTTAATTCCTAGTATAAAATTCATAATTGTTTGGTCATAATACGGCATATGTTCTCTTACAGGTTTGATAATTGCGAAATTCGTACTGTCGTGATTGTAGACAAAGGGTTAGTATGAACTTAATCAATTTGTTTTTAGTTATAATATACATTTCTTGACCCTCATTAGTGTTTTTTTTTTTTTTTTTGACATCATCCTCATTAGCGTGTTATTATGTTTTTACTTTTCAGAATGAGCTCTTCTACGGAAAATTGATTACGCGAATAAAGTTTCAAAGAGTTTGCCGACTCTTTATTAAAAACAACATTGCAGGAGTTGCTAATAATATTCATTTTATTGTTTATTCTTGAAGCTCAATATTGTTAAGTTGAGCTTCTTCTATTTGCTTAAACCCCTCGTTTATCTATGTTCGTATTTTTCATATTTTTGTTTGTTTAGGAGTTGTATTAAATAAATGAAATTAAACTAATTACATGATTATGTTAATAAAATGCGAAGAATTTTTACAGTTTACAGTTTAGTTTATTATTATTTAATATTTAAATAAATATTTACAGTCTCGGTGTTTACAGTTTGTACTTTCTATCGTATGTGAGAGCGCTATTGTTAATGGAGTGTAGAATATATTTTTTGGCATCATGCATGGAATTTTTTTTGAAAACTAAAAGTTTTTGCATGAAACAATCTCATAAAGCATGAGATGTTAATTTATTTTAAACTTAGCTTATATATAGGCTCAGTGTCCTAGTTTCGTGATTGAATAAGAAAATAAACACAAAAATTTGAGATTTGACAAGAATTTAGTTATTTTAATTTGTATGAGCGGTTAATAAAAACTAATAATGATCTTTGAAACAAGATTTTGCAATAACAAAAAAAAAACACAAATCCGACATTTCTGTCAAAAGTATTATCTATTTCACTAAAAATCATAACAAAGTAAAAACACCACAAAATTCTCAAAAATATTTAGCCTATAAATACAAGTGATAATTCTCCAATAATTAAAAGATTTTATAGTATATGCTTTTACTATAAATAGTTTTTTTCCGACTTCAAAATTTAAAATAATGAAGTAGCATTATGAGGATTATTTCCCGCTTTATAAGGCGACAAGTTAGTTAAAGCGTGGTTTAATTCTTTGCAACTAACTCTTCGATTTCCCCGGGAACTGACACACTCTGATTATTTTCTTTTTCTATTTTTACCCAAAAAAAGGAAAAAAATCATAATCTTTAATCTGCGTATCCTTGACCAGATTATATATCACAGATTCATGAATCTTTTTTAAAGATTCTCACAATATTCACCGACTCCTTCACCTCTTCATAACCCTAGTTCTGGCCACACACCACGCAACAAACAACAACAATGGCTGCGCTTGAGTTACACAAGCCCGAGATCCACGAAGAAGAAGACGAATCTTCCGTGGAAGAGGTTCGTCTCACCGTTTCCAACGAAGATGATCCTTCTCTACCCGTGTGGACGTTTCGCATGTGGTTTCTTGGTCTTCTCTCTTGCGTCCTCCTCTCGTTTCTCAACACTTTCTTCGGTTACAGGACGCAGCCTCTGATGATCACCATGATCTCCGTTCAAGTGGTGACGTTACCTCTCGGGAAGATCATGGCTCGGATCTTGCCTGAGACTAAGTACCGGATCGGGTCTTGGGAGTTCTCGTTTAACCCGGGTCCGTTTAACGTGAAGGAGCACGTGCTGATCTCCATGTTTGCTAATGCTGGTGCTGGTTTTGGATCTGGTACTGCTTATGCCGTTGGGATCGTTGATATCATCATGGCGTTTTACAAGAGGAAGATCAGTTTCTTGGCTAGTTGGATTCTTGTTATCACCACGCAGATTCTTGGGTATGGTTGGGCTGGTATCATGAGAAAGCTAGTGGTGGATCCTGCTCAGATGTGGTGGCCGACGAGTGTTCTTCAAGTCTCTCTGTTTCGGTACGTTGATCTTAAAGCATACACACTTGTTTATGATGCTAATGTTAAGTTTTCTCTAGCTAAGTGAAACATTATGATGTTTAGTTCTCTCTAGTTAGAGCCGGTCATGACCATGGTTTAGTATTAATATACATAAATACTGTTCCAAATGGTTAACAAATTTTTTTTAATTAAAATTCGTACAAAATTATCTTATAGCTTCGAATTTTTTTTCTCTAGTTTGTGATAATATTTATGTTTAGTTAGGATTGGTCTTGGCCATAGTTCACAGTTAATAATATACATAAACATTCCAAATAGTTAAAAATACAATTTTATTAAAATTCGTAAATAGCTTACAAATTCTTAGGACCGGCTATATCTCCAGTTTGTTTAGTTTGTTTTATCTTTTATTTAGTGCGCTTCATGAGAAGGACAAGGCGAGGATGTCAAGAGGAAAGTTCTTTGTGATTGCCTTTGTATGTAGCTTCGCGTGGTACATTTTCCCAGCTTACTTGTTCCTGACGTTATCATCAATCTCTTGGGTATGCTGGGCCTTTCCTAAGTCCATCACAGCACAGCAGATAGGCTCTGGAATGTCAGGACTTGGACTTGGTTCATTCGCGCTTGACTGGTCAGTCATAGCTTCTTACCTTGGAAGCCCACTTGTGACTCCTTTCTTTGCTATCGTCAACGTCCTCGTTGGTTACGTTCTGATCATGTATATGGTTATACCAATATCATATTGGGGCATGAATGTCTATGAAGCACACAAGTTCCCAATCTTCTCCTCTGATCTGTTTGATTCACAAGGGCAGCTTTATAACATCTCCACCATTGTTAATGACAAGTTTGAGTTGGATGAAGTGATGTATCAACGAGAAGGTAGGGTTTATCTCAGTACGTTCTTTGCTATCACTTACGGGATTGGTTTCGCCGCAATCGTTTCTACACTCACTCATGTTGCTCTCTTCAACGGAAAGTAAGTATACAGAACTATTAATCATTTTTTTAAGAAACTTTTCAAATCATCAATTACATCATCGTCGATTACATCATTACTATAATCTCTATTTATGTTATATATGTTAATCATTTAGTTTCTGAACTAATTACTTAATGGATGTTTGCTTAGGGGAATATGGCAACAAATAAGAGCTTCAACCACTGCTAAAGTAGACATACACACAAGGTTGATGAAGAAGTACAAAGACATACCAAGTTGGTGGTTTTATAGCATGCTTGCTGTCTCACTAGCACTATCTCTTGTCCTATGCACTGTTATGAAAGATGAGATTCAAATGCCATGGTGGGGACTTCTTCTAGCATCATTCATGGCCTTAATATTCACCGTACCAGTCAGCATTATCACAGCCACTACTAATCAAACTCCAGGTCTAAACATCATCACGGAATATCTAATGGGTGTGTTGTTACCAGGGAGACCAATAGCCAACGTAGTCTTCAAGACATACGGTTACATAAGCATGTCACAGGCCATTTCATTCCTCAACGACTTTAAGCTAGGCCATTACATGAAGATACCGCCGAGATCGATGTTCTTGGTCCAGTTCATAGGAACAATCATAGCCGGAACGGTGAACATATCAGTGGCGTGGTACTTGCTTACATCGGTGGAAAACATCTGCCAGAAAGAGCTGCTCCCACCAAACAGTCCGTGGACATGTCCTAGCGACAGAGTTTTCTTCGACGCGTCGGTGATTTGGGGATTAGTGGGACCCAAGAGAATCTTTGGGAGTCTAGGGAACTACCCTGCGTTAAACTGGTTCTTCTTAGGCGGACTAGTGGGACCAGTGCTAGTGTGGCTTCTCCAAAAGGCGTTTCCGACGAGGACATGGATCTCGCAGATCAATCTCCCTGTTCTTTTGGGCGCGACGGCCGCGATGCCGCCGGCGACGAGCGTGAACTTCAACTGCTGGATCATAGTTGGAGTTGTGTTCAATTACTTTGTGTTCAAGAACTACAAGAAGTGGTGGCAGAGGTATAACTACGTGTTGTCCGCGGCTTTGGATGCGGGGTTGGCGTTCATGGGAGTGTTGTTGTACTTTAGTTTGACGATGAATGGGATATCGATAGGGCATTGGTGGGGTGCGGAAGGTGAGAATTGTCCTCTTGCTTCTTGTCCTACTGCTCCTGGTGTTCATGTTGAAGGCTGTCCTGTTTTTTAAAACGATTTTTTCATTTTTTTTTAAAAGATATTTGTTTGGTTTACATTTTAGATTTTAAATATGAAAATATAAGGGTTTGACAAGATTAGACGGTAATGATATATTTTTCCCAGTTACAAAACGTTGGTCTATTAATCTTTTACACTATAATTCATTAACAAAGACTACTTAAAAAAAAAAAAAACATATGTGGATGTGGTGGCGCGTGTAGGACAATGGGAGGATAGGAGCGTGACAGGAAGACATTACGGAAATTCAATAAATGATTCCTTAATTTAATTACAACTTACAACCATAGTCTTCGATATATAAAATATAGTCATTAATAAACAAATTGAACCTCTTCTCTTCTCTTGCTTGAAATCTCCCCTCTCCTCATCTGATCTCTTAAAGTAAGCTTTTTTTTTTCTTGCAATAGAGGATGGCTACCGAGTCCGGAGAAATCACCATCGTATGCAACCACTGGTAAACCACTGCTTTGTCTTCTTTAAATTCGTTTGGAACCAGAAGGAAACTTATGTGTAGACTCGAAAGCTTAATGAGCTCTCCAAGTCCATGTACAATAAGCTAGGTCTGTGTTGGTGATGATATAAGTATATGATTACAAAGCATTTTACTAAAAAAAGGAGCGTAGGATTCCAGGACTATGGACATTTTGGATTTGGGATTTTAGCTGATCATTCCTTGAAAGTAACCTTATATTAAGCTTTAGACAATTTTAATGTTTTTTTTTTCAGTGACAGAGACATTCCAGCAGCAAACATCGATCTGCATCGTGTACATTGCGCCCGTCTAGAAAAATGCAATATTTGTGGTGATATGGTTCCCAAAAAACATGCTGATGAACACTTCTTGACCGCACATGCTCCGGTACGCTGGTTTACTTTGTCTAGTTTGATGTTTGCATATTGGGTTTTTTTGATGCTGCTAGATGAATGAAGTGACCAACTTAATTAAGCTTATGAAATTGATGAGTATCCTCCCACTCTTAATTTCCACAATCCGGAGAGTTAAAGCCAATTACAAACTATCGATAATGAATCTTTAAGCTAATGGAATCCTTTTTATAGTAGTATAAGGTCCATGTACAATTTATCTGTAACAAACTCCGCTTCACTTTATAAACTTGCTTCCTCCTCCAATGCTCTCTTCTCTCTCCTAGTGTATATTCTCCATGGCAGATCAGAGGATTGTAACATGTGAGTTCTGTGAGTTTCCATTGCCTGCGGTTGATGTCGCTGAGCATCAGGTATTCACTTTTTAACTCGCCCTTCTCTCTCTCCAAATGAAATGATTATCTGACTCTCTCTCTCTCGGGGTTCTTATAAAAACCAGGAAGTATGTGGCAACCGTGTTTCTAACACAAGAGCAGGAGGAGGAGGTGGAAACGGGAGGAGGCGAAGAGATGGGAACGGTGTTTCTTACAAAAGGCTTTTCTTCACTGTGGCGGTAACGGGAATAGCCGTCTTAATGGGGTCGCTGTTCTTCCAGAGGAAGCCTTTGAGGGGTAGAGATAAGTAGAGACATAGCTCTTAGTGTAGTAGTTCTGTAAATTTGCGCAAAAATCCTTCAGACAGATTCTGAGACATTGCCTTGAGGGTTTTATACATTGTAATGCTTACTGAGGCAGATTCTGTAACAAGTGGACACACAAAAGACAGACAGCATTGCTCTATGTGATTACATGTTTAGAACCGTACTCAGCTAGAATGTAAAGGAAAAAAGTTGTCTGAGTAAATAGTAATTTAGAGCTCGGTTTTTTGGCTTGACCCCAACAGCCAACTCCACAGAGATTGATGCTCCTGTTTAGGGTCGTCTAAATTAGCATTGCAGAGGTTGTCAAAAGCATGCTTGAGATGAGGAGTCACCACTTTGGCCTGTAAAAAAGAGTCATGCATGCGTGTGTGGTCTTAACTGAGGAAAACATACAGAGGGAATGTTGCAGAATACCTTGAAATCTTCAAGAGGACAGAAGTCTTTTCCATCACAACCCTGTAGATGTTAGTACAAGAAGAGAGTTTAGGGAGTCAATTCATTAATCAGATGAATTAAGGTTTAAGTTTTATTAATCAGATGAAACTTAACTGGAAGTGCAATAGGATGCTCGTTGTGCAGAACCTGAACAAAGTACTTGGGAGAGGAAGCTGCAGGACAACTGTAGAGGACAAGCATGTTGTTCCCACCAAAAGGAGCCATGGTGCTGCCTCTAAAGTCCCTGGTCTTAGGAGGCTGTGGAGGGAGTTCCAGTGGTTTCTCCTTCTGTATCTTCTCATACTCTTAAAAACATTTTAAACCTCCTTTAGGAACAAGCAAGCGCATGAATATGAGAGAAGTGAGTATTGATGGAACTAACCAGATCCATCAAGGAAAAGTCCAAGAAGACAAGAGAAGGGAACTATTGTCTCAGCGTGTGCAAACCTCAGTCTTGCTTTTTCGTAGCTTCCAGGTGGGAGCTTGTCTGCATGGTAATTAAAAAAGGACAAATAATAAGCAAATAGTTCAACTTTTATTCATGATTTGAGGTTGACATTACCTTCTCGAGCCTTGATAGCTTCTTCCATCGAATAAAAAACATCTTCTAGCAACGGAACTCCCATTCTGTAGTTCAAGGAGTTTCCATAACCTTTGAGAATAAACACTTCCAAGTCATCTGCCCATTCCAGCAAAGCAACCTACTACCACTAAACCCATAAGCTAAAGAATATTAAAACACATAAAAGAAAGAACTTTTCAACTTGTACCTCAGATGGAGTGAAAAGTTCACAACTTTGATTAGTTACATTAAGCAATGATGCTTCCTGAAAAATTTTCAAAAGAAATTTTAGCATTCCAATCCATTCAATTTAAAGAAAAATGTTTTAACTAAAATGCAAAAGAAGGAAGCACACCTGCTTGCATAGAAACCAGAGAGAAGAAACGTCTTGTTTAGTGAAATTTAAACCATGTCTCTTTGCTACGGAAGCTGTGATCTTATCAAGAACAGGCTCCTTGAGCATATCCACAGCAGGCCCTTTAGCTTTCCTATAGCTCTGCATTCATACACCATAAAAACTCAAGAAGCATACAATAATACAATCAGTGTTCTAAAAATCGGCCTAACGCTTAGCAAAACAATTTTTTTCAATTAAAAAATCGATTTAGGCGTCCACCTAAACAATAATCCTCTATAAGACCCTAACCACCGCTTAGCGATTTTTACAACATTGCATACAATTAAATAACAACTATACCTTGTAGTTTTGACAACATTCAAAGAATCTTAGCTTGGTATCACTAGCACGGTTCTCACTAGTGACAGCAAACGCTCTATTACTCCCAGGTCCCAAGTCTCCTTTCTCACTGAAAAATCCCATTCCAAACGCCACAGCACTTGCAGATGCCCGAGGAATCTAACCAAATAGTTAAAACAATTCATAAGTGTTCTTCACATTATAAAAAAAAATTTGAAGCAACCAACCACCAACCAACCTGTGTAGCTCTAATGGTATAAACATCAGGGTGATAATCCTCTTCGAACAAAGTGGGGAACCGTTCCCTAACCCTGATCCCAAGCTGGTACAGCTCCTCCTCTCCTTGCCTGATCAGCTCACCGCCTTTCACTTTGCCTTTCCATGGAGATATCCATTTCCCTAACCATCCAGGAACTTTATCTGAAGCTTCTGCGTCTCTTACCAGTTCCTTTAGCCTACCGGATAAATTTTCTAGTTCCCGTAACCTTTTCTTGGTTGGAGAACGAGTTCCATGCCTAGCCTAAAACAACACCATTTTCAGTATTCATCAGTTCCTCATTTGGATGTTCCATCAAGATGTAAGCTTATGCTTACCACAAGGTTAAGGTGGATAGGTGTACACTCACTGGGGACATTTGACCCTTCAATCAGATTTTGAGAGACTTCTTTTGAAGCTGAGTATCTGCATTCCAAATCCAAATTACACAACTCAGCTAAAAAAACTACACAAACGTTCTTTTCTGACAAATTAGGTTAAAAAGATTCAGACACAGATGCGAAGTGTTGTTCGTGATTCACTGTGGTGACAATGATGGAAAATGTAATAACGGGGGAAAGTGAAAGAACCTGGTGACGGTGGATAAGTGATGACGAACATCGAAGCCTTGATCTGCCTCTGCGATAACGAATAAACAGAGCAGTATGATCCAAACACTCTTCATCGCCATTTCTCTCGCGTTTTGTTGGGTCAAAAGTTTCTGTCTTGTTTATAACAACGCTACTGTCTTGTTTCCGGTCACATGGGATGGTGACGCACACGGGTCATGTCTTCTCGCGACACGTGTTCATTATTCACGTTTTTATGGTTTAGTCTTTTGGTTTCTAATAATTGACTTGGTTCATTCCCGGTTAACGACGGTTTATTTCTAGTCTTCTGCTAGGGAAAAGCTTTTAGCTTCGATTTCTAAATTTAATGTAATTGATTTTGTTCATTTCCGGTTTATTTCTAGTCTTCTAATTACATGCTACCATTCTTCTAGCCGCATTCTTTGACACAGTACATCTTCATATTTTATGGTATAGTCTTGATTTCTAATTTTTTTTTAATCAATTCGGTTCATTTCCGGTTTATGACAGGTTTTATTTCTGATCTTCTAATAGCAAAAAAGCTAAACCGCCAATATTCTCTTTGATAATATAAATAAACAAATAAACCAATATTTGATTCATTAGTGGGATCATACCTTTTTGTTGATATAGATTTTAGGCTTTGAATTTGTTGATAGGTTTATCACCTTTTGAAATTTCAAAGTTTTATAGTTTTTGATTTCATGTTTACTTATGTTGAATTATAGTAAATTAAACAATACTACGTTCACAATAGTCTACATATGATATATATATATATATATTTATACACATATATTTTATAAATAATTAATTTAATTATTAAAATGTTTAAATTTAGTGCAAAGAAGCATGATAATGTATCACTTTTCATATCTCTTTTTCAAGCCGTTGCATGTGAAGTGAATATTTTTTTGTTCTTTTAGATTTCTAATGTTAATTTCTATATAAGCATCTTGCTATATAAACTAGTTACATGTAAATGTCTGACAAAACGAAGGCAGAGTATATGGGATGTTGTTCAAGTCAACCAGATATCTAGAATCTGTTCAGTCGACATAATAAATTTTGGGATATGAACACGAAGACAACTCTCTTCTTCGAATATCTGACATTCATTCAAAAATTAGTTTAGAGAAACCACTTGGAGAAACTAGAAACATAATTGAAATTCTAGTAAAGTTTAGGTTGTTACATGGTTTTAATGCATCTTCAAGTATCTGTCGACCAAACTTTTACACGTTTTGCATCATCTCTGGTAACCAAGTACTTGTCACTACCATAGCAAATACATCTAATGGAATCTACATTGCAATCAACTGTAGGTCCTCCAGGCGGCTCAGTTGTGTCCATTAAACTAACCGGAATATTGACACTGTTAATAAAACATACAAAGTAGTTAATAAAACATAAAAAGTAGGTAGGGATTGTTACTGTTCTCTCTTGTAATCAGAATCAAAGCAATAGAAACTTAATTTTTAATTTAACTCATGTTCTTTACACAAATTGAAAGTTTAAGGGAAGAGGTGTCCAAGATCTCTATTCTATAAAAAGTTGTGGGGCGATATGAAGAGACAAATCAATAGAGTTGAAGAGATGAGAGGCAAAACAAGCATCCTGGCCCAGAAGATGAGTGAACAAGAAGAGATCCAACGAAGAGCAAAGGTGTGTCTAGCATCTGAGTAGAGAAAATGTTCTCTCTTGTAATCAGAACCAAGGCAATGCGAACATATTTTTCACTAACTTCTATATTCTTTACGCAAAACCGTTAACACACGTAAGAATTTGAGTAATTGCTCAACTTTAAATTACCTAAATATGCGCAGAGCCTATCCCACAGTTACTGCAACTGCATCGCCAGACGGGTGAAGTGCTATCAAGCTTGGAACAACCTTGAAGTTCACTTCTACTCCATACGCAGGTAGTCCAAATGTACTTGGATTGATCGACTTGAGGAGATCATCTCTTTACTTCATCCCATTGCAGAGTGTGGTTCCAGCCTGCCTCTACAAAGTCAGGATGTAAAGGCACCCATCATGTAGATCAAAACCGTTTCAAATTTAGCCGCTTTCCATTTCTTTAGTATATCTATCTACCCTTGGTCGCATGTCATGAATACCGCCACGTGTGGCGATTTCTGGAGAAGACTTTCATCTATACCCTCCTTAATTGCATGATCGACAGCTTGACTATCCTTTAAATCTATACCCTTTGGTGTACGTTTAACTCTTTTGAATTTCACTCCACCTTTCTCTAGCCTCTTGATATAAGTTTTTAAATCAAAGAAACAATCAATTTTCATCGCTAATTGATATAATCTTGTTTTATGGTTTATTAGTCAGGATGTAAAGGCACCCATCATGTAGATCAAAACCGTTTCAAATTTAGCCGCTTTCCATTTCTTTAGTATATCTATCTACCCTTGGTCGCATGTCATGAATACCGCCACGTGTGGCGATTTCTGGAGAAGACTTTCATCTATACCCTCCTTAATTGCATGATCGACAGCTTGACTATCCTTTAAATCTATACCCTTTGGTGTACGTTTAACTCTTTCGAATTTCACTCCACCTTTCTCTAGCCTCTTGATATAAGTTTTTAAATCAAAGAAACAATCAATTTTCATCGCTAATTGATATAATCTTGTTTTATGGTTTATTAGTCAGGATGTAAAGGCACCCATCATGTAGATCAAAACCGTTTCAAATTTAGCCGCTTTCCATTTCTTTAGTATATCTATCTACCCTTGGTCGCATGTCATGAATACCGCCACGTGTGGCGATTTCTGGAGAAGACTTTCATCGATATTCTCCTTAATTGCATGATCGACAACTTGACTATCCTTTAAATCTATACCCTTTGGTGTACGTTTAACTCTTTTGAATTTCACTCCACCTTTCTCTAGCCTCTTGATATAAGTTTTTAAATCAAAGAAACAATCAATTTTCATCGCTAATTGATATAATCTTGTTTTATGGTTTATTAGTCTTGATTTCTAAATTTTTGTAATTAATTTGGTTCATTCCGGTTTAAGACGGTTTTATTTCTGGTCTTCTAATAACAAGAAAAGCCTTTTGCCGCCAAGATGCTTTTTGATAATATAAAGAAAAACAAATTAACCAATCTTACAAATAATTGATTCATTAGAAAAGTAGTGGGAATCATACCTACTCAAAGCAAAGTTAGAGTCAAAAGCATGACCATTTCGTGACTAATGCTTAAAATATCTTCCTCCTCTTCGCAGATTGATATGTGTGTGTGTGTCCGCACGTTAACCAATCATGGGAATAAGCTCCAACCCTTAAGCATTTGAAGAAGTCAAGAATAACAAGAAGAAGAAGAGACTCATGGAAGAGCTTCAAGATCCTGAACGAGGAGGCGAGATTCTAACCCTCGAAGTCAAGCAACGCAAATGGTGGATCTCAGTTTTCTTCTGCGGTTTCTTGATCTTCACCGGAGACTCACTCGTCATGCTTCTCTTGAACTTCTACTACGTCCAAGACAAACGATCAGAGAGTGATCAAAACCGACAGTACAGAGGAACATGGACGCAAGCTCTGCTCCAAAACGCTGCGTTCCCGATCCTGATCCCACTCTTCTTCCTATTCCCTTCACCAAAACAAAAAGCAGAACCAGTCTCTTCTGATCCTCCTCCCTTTCTTCGTGTTCTCTCCCTATACGTTTCTCTCGGTGTTCTTGTTTCCGTTCACAGCAAGTTATACGCGCTGGCGAAACTATACGTAGGTTGGGGTATCTTGGTATCAACGCAGCTGATACTCACCTCCTTATTCTTAGCTTTTATAAACCGTCTCAAGTTCAACAGATGGATCATCGTATCGATAACCTTCACTCTTGCATCCGACTTCTTTGGCTCCCCTGAGTTTTCTGGAGCTCCTGACGAAGATGAATCTTATACTTACGGCATCAAGGCTTGGCTGATACTCATATTCCCTACTCTCGCCTTCTCCTTGTCTCTTTCCCTAATGCAGCTCGGGTTCGAGAAAGTTTTGGTGAAGACAAAGAGGTATGGTGACAAGAAGGTGTTCCGGATGGTGTTGGAGATGCAAATCGTTGTTTCCTTTATAGCTGCACTCATTTGCCTTGTGGGTTTGTTTGCGAGTGGTGAGTTTAAGGAGTTAAACGGAGATAGCGTGAGGTTTAAGAAAGGGGAAGGTTATTATGGTCTGAGTTTGGTCGGGCTAGCTATCTCTTGGCAGGTTTGGGCGGTGGGGCTGTTAGGTCTTGTGCTCTTGGTGTCTGGTGTATTCGCTGATGTTGTTCATATGTGTGCTTCACCGGTTGTGGCTTTGCTTGTTGTGTTGGCTTTTGATTTTAAGGATGATGAGTTTGGTTGGCAGAGAAGAGGTGCTTTGCTAGGATCAGTCTTGGCTCTAGCTTCTTACTCTTATTCACTGTATAAAACAAAGAAGAAGGATGTCGAAGAACTCAACAAAAGAGAGCTCAACAATAGTGAAGCTTAGTTTCTCTGCTTTTGCCTACAATATATGTATAGACAGGGCCGGCCCTCAGATTTAGGGGGCTGCAGGCGGTTTTTAAAAGATTCCAGCTAAAAAAAATTTTTGGTAAATTTGGAGGCCTAAAAATAAAATTTTGGGAGTTTTTTTTTATGTAATTTTTTTCAAAATTTTTGGGAGCCTAAGGGCAATGTTTCGTTAGGGTTTGCCCATGACCGGCCCTGTGTATAGATGATACTCTTATTATTTATGTGTCATGCAGATACAAATACTTTGTTTGTCTAGCAAGTGTCCTTGAATGATTTAAACGTTGTATGCATCCAAATGAGAGACTAAATACATCCCTGATGACTATATCTATCTCAATAACAGCTATAAGTAAGACCCTCTTGCAGCAGCTCACGCCCATATAATATAACTCCTCTTGTACCATGGTCAGCAGAAAGAAGACTTTCAATCTCATAATATCTACTTCTAACAAGTTGGGAGAATAGACACTTCAGTTATTGTAGAAACCTCCACGTTTCTTGGTGTGCCTGGTTAAACAACTTAGTATATATCTTTATACTCATGTATTTTATATTGAAAGGTTTTAAAATAATAATGTACAAATAAATAGAATCATGATGAAGTGTTACTTCTGACATCTTTTCTTTTTGCAAACTAATTACATGTAAAATGAATACTTTCCAAGTAATCAAAATTTTGTGGTTATCTATTTTATTTTTTTTCATATGTATTTCAATGAGAGATTAAAGTCTACTTTACTTTTAAAATGGAGATCACACATTACAAGTTTATTGTACTATGATGATACATAAATCTGGTTTAAATATTGTTCAATGAGATATAGAAACTAATAATTTTTTTTTGTGAATGAAGATGCTAAATAGACCAAAAAGAGATCTTTAAATCTTTCTTATTCATTTTTTTTTTCTCTTTTCAATTTATATGCTTTAAAAATTTACATTAAAAAATTGATTAAAATTTGAGATCCAACTACAAAAATATGAAAATTTTATTTACTTATGCTACAGCTTGAATTGTTTCCAACAATACAAATTTTCAAAATTTGTTATCTGGCTATAATTTGTAATACAATATAGAAAATACTAAAATTTTGTTGCGTTTTTATATAGATTTTAGGTTTTGAATCTGTTGATTGGTTTAAAACTTTTTGTTGGTTAAAGTATAACCTTTAGAAAGTTCAAAGCTCTATAGTTTTTGATTTCATGTTTACTTATGTTGAATTTATAATAAATTAAACATTACTTCATTCACAATAATCTACATATGATTTATATATTCTCACATATATTTTACATATAAATAATATAGTAATTGTATCAAAATGTTTAAATTTAGTGCACAAAGGAAAAGAAGCATGATAATGTATCACTTTCAAGTATTTCATTGAAGTAGAGTTGGAAAGTTGGAATAAGTATGTTGATTTCATTGAGGAGGAAGACATCAGTAAGTTAATGGTGTCTTTACTCTCTTATACTTAGCCTTGATTTGACAACTTTTAAGTTTTTTTCACACTTTTAACTTGTATGAGAGATGCGTGATTGCATGAACATATCGTCATACATATTTAGCTCGATATGTAATATGAATGCATAAATGTCACCGAATTTCACAAATGTCATTGCTTGAGCAACAAAATTGTCTTTTTCAAGATAATAATAGTTAATTACGTTTTGTTGCATTCATTAACATTATTCAAGCAAGTAATTCATATGTTTCAGATAGAGAGTGCCTTAAAAGTTCGCAAACCGCTGCTCGACGATGAAAATGATGACTGCATTCTATCACAAGCATGCTTGGCTCTTTTCCAGCTTTTAGATGGTGTCCAATTGATAGGATTCAAGCTGTGGTTAAGGAAAATGTCTTTCCATGACTTGTGGAGCTTTTGGGGTTAGTTTCTTTTTGCCAGTGTTGGTATTCTCATCGCCACATATATATTTTTTTTTTGTCAACAACATTACACTCATATAGACTCTGTAAACCACCCCGGGGGATATTGATCCATGTGGACGACGAAAGACGGCTGTGTTCTGTTTTTGTATATTCTTGTTTTTGTATATTGACTAATTTATTTTTATTTTAGCCACTCATCTATTTTTTGGTTATCGTTATTGCATATCTGAGTTGTTGGGAACATCGTAAAGTGTGTTGACTCTCACTCACAAGTAAGAGTAACTTTTATAATGTTTTGGGTGTTTTCTTTAGCATTTTGACAACAAATTGTATGTTTGTTCTTCAGTTTATATGATAGTGACATACTTCCAAAACTTTAGTTGTTTGCGGGAAAGTAACACCGAAAGTATAAGGACGGATTTTGTTAGATAATCTCAAAAATTACTGCAGGAAAGAGGTAATATAGAGGTATGTTCCCTTTTTAAAGTTTATTTTTGTTGAACTTATACTAACGAAACCGCTTAACATTCACATTAGTCAACATAACACTCACATGTATCTTACATTGAAAGGTTTTAAAATAGTGTCGAAATAAAGAGAATCATGATGAAGTGTTACTTCTCATATCTTTTTTTGCAAACTAATTACATGTTAAATGAATATTTTTCTGTTCTTTTGTCTTATAATGTTACTTCTACATAAGCAAAATTTTATGGATATATACTTTGTTTTTTCTTATGTATTTCAATGGGAGATTAAAGTTACTTTTACTTCTTCTTTTTTTAAATAGAGATCACACTTTCGCTATTTGGTTAAACCTTCAATTCTCAAACTAACTAAAAGGTTTGTTGCTAATTTAGGAAAGCTTACAATTTTATAGCCAAGCCCCTAGGCTAATTACTATAGTACTCTTGTACTAAACTTAACAATCATAATCATAACATACGAAAAATGAGATACAGGCAGTGAAACACATTGGTTTAGGTCACTGGATTTTTGCTAATTCTTGGAGAGAAACCTCTGCAGCTGACTGCTCTGCCGCCTTAGGTTGAAGAATTCAAGCAACAAATCATATTTCATGCAGCTGAGTTAGTCTGTATATTACCGATGATAAAGAAAATGGCCTTTGGTGGTCAACAGAAAACGACCACTGGTGGATGCATCCGAGACTCGTATGACGAAGAGGATAAGAGTGAAATTTGGGTTGTTGAAAATGGAGCAGTGACTTTCTTCATAGGCATATTTGAAGAGTAGAAAGAAGAACTCAAAAGATAAATCAAAACAGAGGTCGATGACTTGACTTCTCTTCAAAAAGAAAGACTATGCTGTGAAAATGCTCATGACCTTTAAGTAACTTGTCATCCTGGCTATACACTCCCTTTTTTTATAAAAAAAATATGCGTTTTGATGTTTGTTGCATCAGTATGAGATGGAAGGAAACATGAGAATGAGTCGAGACAGAGGATATAATTGGTGCAGAAGTAGCAGTAGCCAACACACACACATGCATCTCTTGTCAATCTCTCCATAAGAGGAGGCTACTATAGTACTATGTTTCCAACAAGTAACGTTTCTTTGTTTGGCGTGCGTTTGTTTTCATATTTTCTACAGTTGTAAAGAGGCTACAAAGTCATTATCATCACTCTACCTCCTCAATAATAATTAAATCAGTTTTAGATATTAAAGAATCATCAAAAACGTCGTCGTATTTCCTCCTTAAACCCTTGGGCCTTTTCACTTGAGCTTTGATCGGACGATGAGAAAAAAAAAAGAATGTGTGATAATCTGAAGCATCCTCTTGAGGAATCACCTTCGCTAGAGAGACTATCAAAGGCTGCGAGAATCGAGGACGAAGAAGAAGAAGAAGAGGCAGCAGTTCCTCCGAGTCGGAGCTAATCGATGAACCCTAGAGTGCAGCGTTACTTGGTTGCAATCGAGTACATCGGAACGCGTTTCTCGGGGTCACAACAGCAGGCGAAGGACCGCACCGTCGTGGGCGTATTGCAGGTGCTCCTCAATTTCCTTCTTCACATTCTCTGTTTGCTAGATTGAGTTTGTGAACTGATACATTTCTCGATCCAATGCAGGAGGCTTTTCACAAGTTTGTTGGGCAGCCTGTCAAGATCTTCTGCTCGAGTCGAACGGTGAGAGCTTCTCATTAGTTTGTTTATTGGCCACACAGATCAATAATGTGTTTTGTAGAAATGTTTCATCCAGATTTGAATTGGCCTTTTGTCACTACAGATTCATAGGGGACTAGTGCATTCATAGTTGATCGATCGATTAGGTCTAGCAGATTTAGGTTAATGATGAACTTTGTTGTGGCATCTTGTTTCGCTCTAGGATGCAGGAGTGCATGCACTATCGAATGTTTGCCATATCGATGTGGAACGCATCAGTAAAAGAAAGCCTGGTGAAGTGGTATGTCTTATTCACCCGCTCCTATTTACTTCGTTGGCTTACAATTAGTATTATTTGTCTACTGTTCAGTGTATAAGGAAACTACATATTAAGAGAGGAGCACACTGGTCATGTTGTTTCCAATATCATATCATATGTTCCAATTGTGAATATATTAATATGGTTAACATCACCAAGACATGTTGTTATTTTATATGCTTTATACTGTTCTTGGAAACCATTTAGTATGGAGATATTAGCATTCTTACTGAACCATATTCTCTAAATGCAGTTACCACCTCATGAACCTGGTGTGGTCCAGAGAGCTGTGAACCATTTCTTACAGGTTAATGTTCTTCTCATTTCACTGGTTACTTGCTCAAAGTTTATCATGTAATTGGTGACCTTAATGAAGTTTACCTGAAGTCTACATTTTTGTTATAAGAGTTTCTTTTATCTGTATTTTCCTAAAAGTGTTTGCTTGTGCCTAGTTTGTTCTGTCCACTACCGAACATCTCATCAAAATCCTTACGTTTTAACCATTCAGAGAAATGACGGTGATGTTATGGTGACTGATGTTCGGAGTGTCCCAAGTAATTATCATGCCAGATACAAGGCCCGGGAGCGCACGTAGGTATTCTCTGTGCATCACTCATTAGAAAAGCTAAGATTCCATTGTTCTAGACATTTCAATGCTCATATATATATATATGCTGATACTGTGACTTCAAAGAACTCTGACTTCTATTAGATGGACCTGTCCCAGCAGTTGATAATTAGCTTAGATTAATTACTTGAATGTTTCCATGACCCTCACTGGTAGGTACTTTTACCGATTGCTCTCGGGGTCGGATCCTTTATCCATTCTTGAAAAAGACCGTGCATGGCATGTTCCTGAGGAGCTAGATCTTCTCTCTATGCAGGTTCACCAACTTCTATTCTGATCAGCTTATCCGTTACTGTGATCTACATCAGCAGTGTGATCCAAACCTTTTTCTTTTCCCTTAAAAGATAACTCAAACACTCTAAAAGGAAAAGATCTCTAACGACCATCGTCAATCATTGTTACACAGGAAGCATGCAGAGTTCTTGTTGGATCTCATGATTTTACCTCCTTCAGGGCAGCTGGTTGCCAGGTCAAATTTCTTTCTAGTTTCTAGTTGAACACACTCGTTATTTAATACCCGACCAGTTAAAATGTAATGAATGATTGGGTATTTATTCCATAATTGCTAGTCCATGCATCTAACTAGTGTTTTGGTAAAACTTAGATATCAAGTCTGGATTTTTGACGAATGGTTTGTTTTTGCAGGCAGAGTCACCTGTGAGATGTTTAGATGAATTCAATGTCATTGAAGTACCATCAACACCATATTTTCCATCTATCATGGAAAGGGCGGAGAGTAAACTAAACAATGGAGATGATCCTCTCACATATCCCAGCCAAACCAAGACGGAGACTGCTAGTGTTACTACAAATTTCGGCGAGACTTTTGGTATAAGAAGAAGACACCGCTGCTACGTGGTAACAGCGCGTGCCCGTGGTTTTCTATACCACCAGGTTTGATTATATCCACTGTCTCTCTTGGTAGATCATAATATTATCAAATGTAGTCTCTTGATTGATATGAGAAGCGACATAATTTGATTTGCCTAGATTAGTCTGACAGATTTGAGATACTATATAAGTCGTGCAGGTTCGACTGCTTGTAGGAGCATTGAAATGTGTTGGCACTGGAGAGTTAACCGTCTCAGACAGTAAGTCCATCTCTCCTTGGTGAGTTCACGTTTTATGGGTTTAATATAAGTCGAGGAGAGATTAAAAATGGTCCATTGAATTTACTTCAGTTGAACGAATCCTGGAGGCGAAGACTCTGTCTGCAGCTAAACCCATGGCTCCTGCATCTGGTCTGTATCTGGCCCGTGTCAAATATGAACTTCCATGAAGGTTCCATTTCCGCAACAATGGTGAGGAGAGTCGCAGAATTAGTCTTTGTTCAGAAGCTGAATAGATAGAGGAATACTTGTTTCTTCTGATGTGCTCCACCATAGACCCATGGATCCTGGGTTATGAATTTAATAGTGATGATATTCGTGTATCAGGCGTGACTTTCACTGTATTACATTTTGAAAGTTTTGATCTCCTACGAATTGGTCTTTGAGTTGAGCAAATGAATGTTCAGAAAACAATGATTTGAGACGTTGAAATGGATTTTATATTGATAAAACTATCATCCCGAGATAGATCTCAAAGAAGTTTTATTACAACTATGTCCCAAATAACAAACAAAGAGCCATCATTGAACAAACTTCTCAAGGAGTCGAGCAGGTGCCTTCTATGATTCTACAGCAACTGATATATGGCTCCTTTGACTGTTAGTTTAAGTTTTATTAAGATCAAACTTGTAGAAGTTCTGATTAAATATTTAAAATATTTTATTTAAAATGTAAAATTATACTACTATTAAAAATTAAATATATATGATTGTAAAAGTAGTACAATATAGATGTCACATGAACAAGAAAAATAAATTAATGATTATTTTGTCAATCTTGAGTTTCAATGAAATTGTTACAAACTTAAAAAAAATTAGTTACAAAAGGAAGAAAAAAAATGTTTTAAAAGAAAAAATAAAAAGTATGAGATTTTAGAATTTTTTTTTAAAAAAAGCATGATTGGTAAAAAAAAAAGTTTTAGAGACTTTATAATCCCACAAATCCCTCAAAGCCTTAATGCCAAACTATAAACCATTCACACCTTATAAATCGAACCAAGCAATCGGTCAAGTGGTTCATTTAAATCGGTATGTGATTAAGAATCTTGATATTGTTCATTTTGCTATAGGACTGATAAGCAATGATTGTTGGTTTCACAGCTGGTTGGACAGCTCCTAGTTTCAGAGAATGGTAAGAACGATGAAGAGGTAGGAACAATAATCTAAAATGAATTTTTATAATTTGCACCTGTTTCTTCCTTCTCATGTTTCAGATGCTCATACTGTCATACATATGAAAAACAAAACAATGATAAATGTGAATTTAATATGGAGCAAATGTGGATAAACCAGATGGATAGGAATCGCAAATACATTTCAATGAAAAGATCATAGGCCTATCTAAGAAAAGATAGCTCTATCTGATTACCAGAGCTCTTATCAGGGATCAAACTGTATCTATTATTAAATTTTGTCGATGTCTTTCATGTCTAAGGATTTTCATGTGTGTGTGTGTGCGTGTGTGACTTGTGAACCATGTTACTTTTGAGAAAATGCCAACCTTTTTCACTGCTTGTTCTTTTCTCACTTTTGTATTCTATAATTCCATTTGCCATTATGGAGTCTATTGGTTAGACAAATCAATAGATGAACTCAGCACTAGAATCGTTGTCTGTGTATACATATGCAAATATGCAGAAATCAGTGAAAAGGTTGAGGTTGTCATTTGTGATTCAGTTTGGTTTTGAATTTTGATTATTTATGTTATAAATTTTTGCTTACAACAAGTACTCCAGGAAGGAAAAGAGAGACTAATAATCAGTGAAAAGGTTAGCATTTTCTTACAAGTAAACATATATATAATATTATTTTTTCATGTACTAATGTGTATTATCCACACATTACAATTTCAAACAAGTCGATAAACAAAGACACAAAAATCAGGTGGGTTTTATAAATTCTTTCTCACGGGTTTAGGATCATCATTATAGTCTTCCTGAAACATGAATGAATTGAGATTCATTAGGCTACATGATCATTAAAGCAAACAAAACAAAACATTTCATTATCTTCTTCTTCTTATATCCAAATTTTTTAGCTTACGTTAAAATATTGTAGAGATTTTGCTAGTAACTTAGAATCATCTACAACTCAAATACTGTATCTAGAGCTTTTGCTAGGACTATATGTCCATTTGTGCTCTTCTGTGCTATTGAAAAGCATAATCCATGACATGAGAGTATCATGAGAAGTCTAAAGAGAAATTAGACTCAAATAACGTTTTTCTTTGACTTTTTAAAGGCTATGAAGTTTATGGATAATATTGTAGTAAGTAAAAAAAACATGTTCCATTTCAGACTTTGTTGGTCAGTGATATGAGTTATTCACTCATTTTGCAAAGTTTGTACATAGAATTTTCTTTTTTTCGTCGTACATTGTTTCCAAGTTCATGTGTGCTCACCAGTGAAAAGAAAATTGAGATTTTTTTATACATAAATATTCAAACATGCACGATATGACAAAAAGAAGCACCCTCTAACATTTTTTTTACTTGTTATAATGAATGAATGATTTGTTGAAAATGACAATATATAAACTAAGACGGGAAAGCTATGCATTCACCAAGTCGGCAGTTTAATGATTTGATAAATATGTAAATGTTGCTTAAGTGATTGGTTTTCATTTCTAAATATGTATAAGTTGCTTCTTTAATCTTCATTTCAAAAGTTCAGTCAAGTGTCATTTCATTTGTGGCTTATGTTTCAGTTTCTATATATACATTACTTATTTTCCTCTTTTGTTAGGCAATACTTTTTTAAAAAATTATACCATATTTACTTAATCATCTCAATGAGACTTTAAAAATGTCAAACTTAATGACACTTAGAACCTCAAACCTAAATTTATAAGATCTTAGTATGATTTAACTTATAAGAATATGACCTAAAATGATATTCTTAAGCCCAAATTTACTACCAAGATTTAGCTTATTTCTTCAACAAATGAATGTTCAAAGAGCTCAAGAGTTTAGATTCCACATTTGGTTGATTCTTCTGAAACTTCTGATACTTGAAAGATAATGGTAGGTTAAAACATGTTATTTCAGATAAGATGTTGAAGCTGATTCATTAGAGCTCAATCTGTTCAGTTATTAAGAGCAAAAGCTGTTTCAATCTGATTTCATTAGGTTAATTGTTAATACATATGAATAATATCTTTATTAGTGTTAGTATACCAATCATGGCGATGTTTATGCATTTCCTCCCCTTACACACACACACACATCTTGATATGATATATATATATATATATATATATATATATAACATATATCATCGGAAAAAAAATTTGACAGTCATATTTTATCATCTTGTGTGCATTCCTCCCCCTCACTTGAAGAAAAATTGCATGTGCCATTTTGATATGATTCGTATTTTATCAACTTTTGGGTGTTTATCATCTTAGTATAATAATACTAAACTGAACCAACTAAACCATTATAGATCGAACCAAACCGGATCATTCTTGCCGAAGTTGTTAGTTACATCTTTTGCTGATACATTCTTGTCTAATTTAAAGCTACATAAACCTTTATTAACTTCCCCATTGATTGCAAAAAGTCAGCCAAAAAAAAAAAAAACTTACCCCTTGAATAATTTGTGCAGCAGAATGCTTTATCTTCTAAGTTCTAACTAAAAAGTTTTAAGTACGAGAGAGACCAAAATTGCCTAATGCTTGCACTTAAAGGGCCGACCGTAAAAGCCCAAATGTGTACTGAAATGGGCCGACCGAGAGATAACAACAGCAAAGAGAGCTGCGTTTCACGAGTTTCTTCACCACTCTTCCTCCCTGAATGCGAAGAGCGGAAAGCTAGAAGCAGCGAAACCCTAGAAAGTTTGAATAATGGTGAAGCTCACGGCTGATTTGATCTGGAACAGTCCTCACTTCTTCAATGCCATCAAGGAACGAGAATTGGAGCTACGAGGTTTAGACTTTTTCTCTTTCCCGTTACCGTTCTAGGGTTTAACCGAATCTTACTCTCGATTTTATTTTGTTTGCAGGTAACAAGATTCCTGTAATCGAGAACTTGGGTGCTACTGAGGTACTTTCTCGTTCCTATCGAAGTTTCGTCTCTTCATTGTCTCTCGGTTGAAGAATGTTTCTGTTAGGTCTCTGCTCCGTTGTTTTAGTTAGCTTCTATCTTGTTCTGATTGTGTGTTCTTTTACTTTATAGAGTCAGTATTCTCTGTGAAAGTCTTTTTTTTTTTTTATGGATATATATGATAATGCTGTTGTGAATCTCTTTCGTATTATGTTGAATTGATTTTGATTTGGTGATTAACTTGTGTTGTTTTGGCTTACAGGACCAGTTCGATACAATTGATCTGTCTGATAATGAGATAGTTAAGCTGGAAAACTTCCCACTCCTCAACCGCTTAGGAACTTTGATCATAAACAACAACCGGATCACCAGGATTAATCCTAACATTGGAGGTAACATCCTCCTCTATGTGCGTGTTGTAATAAAGTTTAGGTTTTTTGACACATTGTTTGCTTTGTTGATTAAAGTATGGTTGTATTTCTGCAGAGTTCCTACCAAAGCTGCACACTTTGGTTCTTACAAACAACAGGCTTGTGAATTTGGTTGAAATCGATCCCCTTGCCTCCATTCCGAAGCTGCAGTACCTTAGTTTATTGGATAATAATATCACCAAGAAGCCAAACTATCGCCTTTATGTGATTCACAAGCTTAAATCGCTTCGAGTGCTTGATTTCATTAAAGTCAAAGCCAAGGTGAGGACTTTATTATGTGCTTTATATCCACTGCCAAGTAGACCATTTACCTGACAGTCTTTGTTTACTAATAGGAGAGAGCTGAAGCTGCGGCTTTGTTTTCATCTAAGGAAGCAGAAGAGGAGGTTAAGAAGGTATCTCAGCAGGAGGTTCAAAAAGTGTCTGATACTACAGAAGAACCAGAGACTCCAAAAGTGGTGGCACCAACACAGGAGCAAATTTTAGCAATCAAGGTGCGGTTATCTCTAAAACGAGTCAAATTGATTTTTCAGCTGAGTAGCATAGATAAAACTGGATAGTGACAAAGCATTATTAGATGATTTGTTTGTTTATGTATATTAAGTGAAGGCTCTGTGTGTGGTAGTAATATTGGGTTTTTCGTTTCCATGATGTTACAGGCTGCAATTATCAACTCCCAGACGATAGAAGAAATTGCAAGACTCGAACAGGCTTTGAAGTTTGGCCAGGTTCCTGCAGGCCTGATAGTTCCTGATCCTGCATCTGGTGTTAATGACGGTTCTGGTCCTATGGAGGTACACTTCTTATCCTAACATTTTGCTCCTTATTTTATGAATCTTTTGACTTTAACGCAGCTAAATATGGGGGCTTCCTGATTACTTCAACTTAGTCAAGCGTTTATAGGATTATGATCTAAGTAGAACGTTGTGGAGTTTGGTTAAATTCGTTGTTGCAGGTTTTGTAGTTATCTGCGCTAGTGTGACTGACCGTTCTTATTTCTTGCTTCGATCTTTTTTTTTCTTTATGAACCATATACCTCAATGCTTTGCTGCAACTGTGAAAAGGCTAAGTGAGAGAACTAGTGTCTGTCATTTCTTAGAACCAGGAACTTGTAAATAGTATAGGATAAGTCATTGAAGTTTTCCTGTTTATTGTGCTGTACAGTCCAATTGAAGTAATTAGGATGACTATGTCATTGGTTTGCTTGACTGGTTGATGCTGCTGTGTTTGAATTCATTAAACATCTTTATGGGTTAGATTGCGTATTAAACACTGCGTGCATCTAATGTCCTTCAGGAATAGAAAATGTGGCAGTTGCGCTCCTTCAGTCCGTAGTAGCTGCTGCTGGAATGCTCACCATCTGACAAGCTTCACGGTCATGCAAGGTTTCTGTCGCTTCCTTAGGAAATTGTAAACTACTTCTGCTCAAGAGCATGTGTTTTTGAACCCTTGAGAAGAGTGGCTGAGAGGATTGTAATCGTTAGTCTGCAATCAGAGAGAGAGATGGTGCACACTGAATTTACCAATGCTCTTTTTCGCATTATTGTCTCCTCACTTTATCTTGAATCTCGTCCATCATTGTATACTTATACCGAGGGAAAACATAACAGGTGGATTTCCATATTCCACCGGTTTATAAGCAAAACACTCGTTAATGATAGTTGAAAGGATGCACTTTTACATTTCTCTCAACATCAACCATCAAACATGCTGCAAAAGATGTAGATATCTCTAAGATTTTATATACAAACTGTTTAATAAAAGCCATTTATATAAATTTCACATATTACTAAAGTAACACATCTTGAATTCAATGTAATCATCAGACTCATAATGTGAATTCTCCACCATCTCTCTCGTTTACATATGAACAAGTTTTCAACTAGGGACATTGGTGGATAACAATAATGCAATGTAACAGCAACCAGTTGAACCACCAAGTCTTATATAGTCACTACAATTATGAACGAACATAGTAGCATCCCTCCTCAACCTACCGATAAAACGCTGAATCTGGAAGCTTCTTTGTGCTTGAATGGGTTTAAGGAGGCAGCATTTGGAGTGTGGAGACAGAAGCAAGCCAAGCATAAGTCTGATGAGGTCTTTGTGAGTGTGTGATTAGTTTATGTAGCCATTTTGTAATATCTAATTGGTGTTGACAGGTTGAAGAGAGGTAACAATACTCTTTGGTATGTTCAAATAGTGTTTCTGTGTTATAGAATTAAGATACATGAGGTTGCTTTGGTCATGAACAGAAGGGTGTTCTTTCATCCACACAACGACACTACTCACACGCTACAACTATCTTCTTGAGAGATTCTTCAGGGGTGTAATTTTAGTTTTATGTTATAATGGAGCTAAATCATAAAAGAAGTAAGAATATATGGGTTTTTAAACTAATTAATAAGAAACCTTTTTTGTGACAAATGGGTATTATGTACAAATAAGCCCAACCTTCCTGGCCCAACTAGGCCCGTTTTCTGAAAAAACCCTAATTTTTCAGAAGATATAAATACGCATTGCTTTCAACATTTCGCTTCTTCGGCGATTTTAGGATTTTAACTAGTCGCATCCAACCAAAGAGACAAAAATGCCGGCAGGACATGGAGTTCGTGCTCGAACGAGGGATCTGTTCGCGAGGGGGTTCAGGAAGAAGGGTACAATTCCACTGTCCACGTACCTCAGGACCTTCAAGGTCGGCGAATACGTCGATGTTAAAGTGAATGGCGCCATCCACAAGGGTATGCCTCACAAGTTCTACCACGGTCGTACTGGTCGTGTCTGGAACGTTACCAAACGTGCTGTTGGTGTCGAAGTCAACAAACAGGTATGATGATGTCTCGTCTCTTATGTCTTATTATATTTAATGTTACTCCACTGTTTCAGTCTTACTGTTAGATTAAGATTTAAGCTTAATTAGATTAGTGAAATTAGATTAGTGACAGTTAACCAAATAACTCGTCTTGTTTTCTATTGGGTGGGTAACATGATTGACTAAATTAAATGTTTGGTGGGTTGTGTGTGTGTTTTAGATTGGAAACAGGATCATAAAGAAGAGGCTTCATGTGCGTGTGGAGCATGTGCAGCAGTCTAGATGTGCGGAAGAGTTCAAACTGAGGATAAAGAAGAACGATGAGCTCAAAGCTGCAGCCAAAGCTAGAGGCGAGACAATAAGCACCAAGAGGCAGCCTAAAGGACCCAAACCAGGATTCATGGTCGAAGGTATGACCTTGGAGACTGTCACCCCAATTCCTTACGACGTCGTCAACGACCTCAAGGGAGGCTACTAGTTCTACTTTCTTCCCCGGCCTTGTTATGTGTGTTTGGAGCTCTTCGTATGCCTTGTAGCGACTTTAAATTATTTTGAACTAATTTATATGAGTATTTTGAAATCCAATTTATTGCCTCATTATTCATTTATATGTGTGTTTGGAGCTCTTCTCCCATAATACCCATCAAAATCAGTTGTTTCTTCATTCTCTTCTGCCACACCAATGACTTTCTGTGTTTCAGCATTTACTAGCGAGCAATCACGAGCATATGCATAAAGTCGCGGATCATCTACGTACTTAATTAGTAGTCCATTTCCCATTGGACTAGTCTTTGTGTTTGGAAGTGTGAACAATTCGCCACCCCAATAAATTTAGTCTGCATTGTATGCTAAATCAGTGAATATTTTAGCCGGCCAAAAACCAGGAGCCTTTTCCTTCTTTCCTTTTCCAGTGAATAACCCACCAGTCTCCATTTTGTGGATCCTTAAAAAAACACAAGTTTAAACACAAATCTTCTTAATTTTAAAATTTAACATCGATAAATATTTAAATAATTAACATATGGAGGTATAGTATTACAACACTAAATTATATATGTTTAATTTATACTATCCATAAATCCAATGATCTATTGTTTAAATACAATTATTGATAGTCCAATAAAAATTTCTGATATGTCCAAAATTTAAATGATAAGATTAGAGATAAATGTAACATACTTTTTAGGAATAAGTCCATTAGGTCTATTAGATCTATTTTTTAAAAAAATCACACATGAATCAAGGTTGTGACTTCTATTTTAATATATAAGATCAGAGATTAAATGTAACATTACTTTCTACTAATATGTCCATTAGGTCCATTTTTTTTAAAATCACACATGAATCAAAGTTATGACTTCTGTTTTAATATATAAGATTGTGCAAGAGTTAGTGGAAATACATTTACGTCACAACCATGAGAAAATATTGAGATGTTTGTTAACAATATGCAACATTATGGTCTGCATTTCCTATTTTAACTTGCCTAGTAATTTTGCAGAAGTCTAATTTGTTGACATCATGGACAAGGCTCAACTGAGGGAGTTTCTCGTTTCGTCATTACAATCTGTTACAACGGATGGACAGAGGATAAATGAAACAAGTGCGATACTACTAAAAGCTCTGGAAGCTTCTAACATAAACAAATATTTGAAAGTTAAATGCGTTGTAGAAGCTTCCCGTGAAAGGTATAAGTTATGTGTTGCTACTTTTTTTTCTTCCGTGGCTCATCTTAACATTTGGAAACCATAAGTTGACTTTATATTGGGATTTGGGCGCAGCATACTACTGGATGGTTTGGTTTTCCGCAAATTACCGGTGCATGAGGAAATGTCAAAAGGAAATTACGGATCCAATTATATGTCTCTTCAAAGGATCTCTGGTAGTTGTAAAGGTTTCTTATGCTCTTTTGGCATCTCTTAGAAATTTCAATTAGTAACGTTTATAATGCTCTTTTGGATGTTCCCAGGAAGCCAGCGTTAATATAGGCAGCTCTACTATGTCAATACGTGAAGAATCGAGTCAAGTTATTGTACTAGTTGAAAAGTCGATTTCTGCGTACGACGGCTATGACTATGAGGAGTACTTTCTCAAGAGGAACATAACAGCGGTCCAGAACATGGGTCACCGGCTCCTGAGATTTCCAACAGAGAATCACACCTGCACCTGCAAGTCATTCAAGTGCGGTGAGCAATTGAAAAACGTAACAACTGATAAGACGTTAATGCACTTTCATGGCTGTGATAGCTTAACGGTATTTAAATAATTAAGATTCTCATTTTCAATAATAGTTTTATGTATATATACAGTGAAACCTCTATAAATTAATAATGTTGGGACTACACCAAAACTATAATTTTTTTATTAATGTATAGAGATATTAATTTATCGATATACTAATTGAACCAAAAACTCAATTTGGAACTATAAAATTATATTATTTTTACAGAGATTTTTAGTTTATATTAATTTATAGAGTATTAATTTAAAAAGGTTATATTGTATATGTTTTCGTAAGAGTTTTGAGGTTTTGTTTCAGATACTGCTTAAAGGTGTCAATATCAATGAGCTAAAGGAGATAAAATGCCTTGTGAAATCACAGTTTAACATTCTCCGTAATCGTCTAACCAGATTCAACTGCTTCTTGGCTACTTTGCCCCGTTTCAAATTTCTCCGGATGAAAATGTGTGCGTTGAGTGCTTCAGATGGAATCTCAAACTACATTGCCTTTGTTCTTCGAACTAAATCCGGTAGTCCCGGATTCTCTCTTCATGAAGAATGTTTCCTTGAGTTGAGGACAAAGAGCAACTACCCTGAAACAGATTATATAGCATCACTAAGTCATTGTGATAAATGGGAAGCAAAGGGAGGTAAGAGTGGAGCTTACTTTGCCAGAAGCATCCATCAAATGCTGATAATCAAGGAGATCAAAAAGGATGAGTTTGACTATTTTTCAACAACAGTGGGAAAGAAATATTTCGAAGACCTTCCGGTCAAATGAGAAGACCTGGTTAGCCAAGATATTTGGCATTTATCAGGTGCTTTTTCCTTCATTTGTTCTGTTTTTTTTTTTAATAATGCTTCTCTGTACAAGGCTGGTTCTTTAACATATATTTTGCAGGTGACGACTAGAAAGTTTGTGATGGTTATGGAGAATTTAAATTTCAACAGGAGCATTGTAGCGCAGTTTACGATCTTAAAGGAAGCACAAACTGTCGCTTAGCTCCAACCACAACGGAGGTATTACTCGATGGAAACTTCAGCAACATCATGAAGATTTGGCCGTATGTAATCAGCCCTAACTCTAAAATGAGCTTTGAAGTAGCTCTTCGGAATGACACCCAGTTTCTCAGTGTAAGTTTTCGTTCATTTTCAGACTATTTGCTTTCTAACTAAAGCAAGTGTTTTTAATAATAAAACAAACTAGACTTTGACCCGTGCGTCCGCGCGAGTGTTATTTTAATTTGCAATGTCAATTTTTTTAGCAATTCTCTTGATATAGGTGTATATATGTAACCATGTTAATTAGGGATGAGTTTTTCGGTTTAATTCTGAATTCGGCTTGGTTTATTTGGGTTTAGGAAAACTTTAACCAAAGTCAACTCAAATTAGTTTAGTTTGGTTTGTGTTCGGTTTGGTGCGTATATGGTTTAGTTTGGTTTAGTTTGTGCTTGTTTAGTTCATTTCTGTTGATTTTTTAGTTTTTTCTAGTCCAATTACAAAAATATAAACAAATTATCATTTGACACAAATTCATTTTTTTTTTCATTTTTAAACATAAAGCCAAACATCGCAATAAGCATGCAGAAGATGTAATCTAATAGTTTTATGTTGTTATCTTTAAACCTAAGATAAATAGCATGGGTAATTTTTCAGTTGTGATATTAATGTAATAGATTCATATTCTTTTATTTTATTTTTAGTTGTATTTTTCTGTTAATTTTGAAGTAAAATATAAATTATATTTAATTGTTTAGGTTAATATTATTAGTATATTTAATTAATCTAATTTATAAATACTTCAATTTTTTGGTTCAATTTAAGACTGGACCATTTGGATTGATAAAATATTCAACGAAATGATTTAGACATATACTTTAGTTTGGTTTGGATCGGTTTGGGTTCGGATGGATCGGTTTAGTTTGGTTCGGTTCGGATTTTTTGTCCATCCTATTGTTAATTAATACTTAATAGTGTATTTTTTTCATCACTTAATAATGTATTCTATGGTAATAAAAAACAAAGTTATAAATTAACATAAGTTATTCTCGTTAGATATATATCTTGTGTTGACAAAAAAAGATATATATTTTACAAATGGATAATATACATTGTAGGAATATAATAAAAAAATTACAACGGCAAGTATCTTTATTATTGCTATTAATATCATAGCTTAAATTTAGGGGTTAGTTATGTTAAGTTAGCAAAATATTCAATGATTTTAGGAATATTTATTTGATCTCTTAACAGTTAAATGTACTATATCGATAGAAAAACTTTAAGTTTTGAATTAATGCTATGTCTAACTAAATTATGATTTGCTTGTTAGTGGGATAAGAAGTTAATGAGTTTTTTATTGCTTAGTGTAATATGCCGTGGAGTAGTATGAATAATTAGTAAAGCTTTAGAGTTAATATCAGTGGCATTACATTGTAATTATTTAGGAAAACTAAGGATCAAATAAACTTATCTGTACTCTTGTTTTAATAGTTTAGATAATTGTAGAGCGTACAAGTCATGGACTATTCACTCTTCATTGGAGTTGATCAGTTAAACCATGAGTTGATCTGTGGTATAATTGATTACCTAGGACCCTACGACTGGAAGAAAGCACTGGAGTCTGCTGTGAAAACTACAATAGGATGTTGTATACAACCAACAGTGATTGATCGAGAGGGCTATAAGACAAGGTTTCTGGAATTCATTCAAAAGGAGTTTCATTTGGATGGCAAGTGAAGGGCAGAAACTTAGATCAAAAGAACGTGAGAAAAGGGCATCGACATGCGAATCTCTATTTGTATGTTTGAGGATCTACTAAATACATTATTATTATTAGTCTATAAATAAGAGGTCCGTTCTTTAAACATTCACTTACATGTCCGTTGACTATAAGAGTCACAAAGGGGCAAACACAATTTTACATGAGTCTACTATATATATATATATATATATGCTCATGCCCACAGCCACTGCTTTTCAAGCTAAGCGATCAAGTTTATAGTGAGAACATAAACATTAAAACATGTTTGTTTTCCTCATTCCCGTTACCTTGGGTAATAACATCCTATCATTAAAATTTCTTCTGTGTTTTCATCCTCATTCTTGTTATCTCTCTCATAACTTTTGCTTTGCGTTGATGCTCCTTCCTGTTTCAATCTTGCAGAAATCTGCCAACTGAAGTCATTGTCGGAGAAATAGAGCTTCTTAATGTCTTGGGTAAGTGATGGAAAAGGAACCTTAAGCTCAGAACGTAAATCATAGCAACACACAACACGTTACTCACCCATATGACCTTGTGTCTCCTCTGTCCAAACTCAAGAAAAAACATGCTCTTCTTCCAACACCACGTAATGAACACAAAGATGATCCATTGCGTCACTGTCTTCCCAATCCAAAGAACATGACTAGCGAATAAGATAGCAGTTGCCTTTCTAAACCAAGATAATTGGGCCATGACGTGTGAATTTGATAATCAAGTTTTTAGACTTTGTTCTAACCAATCAAGTTCTCTAGATATTTTATTCCTTGCTAACACTCATACTACATTGCCGTTGCACTAAGCTCATCAATCTACAGTATTCGTAACTTTCCACAAACTTTTTCCACTTATCATGTTCAGTCACTACTCCAAGACAGAATAAATTTTGTTATACCTCTTTTTGCTCATTTTCTTCCTCTTGTTTCTACCGAGGCTTCCACAGCCAGAACATTTCTCCATAGACATAGTGACAGAATCCATTTTCATCAGAATCTGTCCTCGTCAACGCCAGTTCCTCCTGAAAGTCAGAAGGATGTTTCGTTCTAAAGTCTGAACCTGATTGTAGTTGCTTAGACTTCCACTTGTGCTTCATGTAATATTTCATATTAAGGTTTCTTCACAGCCTTGTCCTGTAGCTGACGACTCTCGAGCACGGTGTTTCACAATCCAAGTAACGTGTGTTGCGACAAAATGGTTAAGATGATGTGTAGGTGAAGCTTGAACACAATGGTTTCCCATCTACCATTGATATTCTTTCATGTCTGATTTATCCATTGCGTGAAGGTGGAGTTGTTTTCTCACTCCTTAAGCTATCATACTGAACCAAAGCGCTATATATATTCTCCAGGAACTGAATCAAAGCCATTTCATGAACTCCACTCTTTCTAGTTATTCTTCATCTCTATACGGTTCATGCTTCAAGAACTTAATTGTCCATTTCCACTATCCAGAAATCCAGCAAGACACAAAAGCATATGTCATTTCGAGATATATGAGAACAAAAAGGTTCAAATATAGTGTGACACATTCCTTGAGTTCTTGGGATATGAAAACGCTTCAGTCTGGTTTTGATTTCTACTCAGAGTTTGGTTCTTCTTCATGTCTTTTGTTATCGTATCTTTCTCCATAATATATATATATGAATCTGTCTCCCTAGTTATAGGAATCAAGTCTGGAGGCAAAGTTGCTTGCTCTACCACAGTGGTTACCAACATTTATGATAAGTGGATTTCTGAGTTTGTCTGATTGTAACAACTCCGGATCTGCGATGCGCAGAAGAGAGACAAGGATACCAATCCGAAGAAGATCCATGAATCAAAAAAAGTCTACAAGGATAACTGAGGAATAAGAATCATCCCGAAAACATGGATTTGATGGTGGAAAGTGACAGGTGATGAACAGAGACAAGAACTAAAAAGGTTGAAGATTCTATACTCTAACCCCTAATTTTTTTTTAGTAACATCACTCTAACCCCCTACAAATGCAAAATTTTGCCATTCAAAAATATTTAGAAAAATTTATGACAGTGAATAAAGAACAAAACATAAAAGAGGCTTTTTTATATAACCTTATACATATAATTCTTAACTTGGGTTTATTTACATTAAAAATTAATTTTTTTTTTATTTATATTATTGAATATTGTTATTTCAATTTGTGACTGAAAAAAAATTATGAATTTACTGTGTTGATTAATTTATCTATGTTTATTTTATATGCATCAAAATCATACTTAAAAACAGAAGAAAAAAAAGCAGCAGCCTCTTGCCTTGCTCTCTCCTCCTCCATGGACACCGAAGGGCGAGAGCAAGCTCTGGATCAATATTTGGATCAACACCAAAGTCAAAGTCACCACCCGTTGCAGCAGCTGCTGCCACAGAAACATACGCACCCTCATCACAAGTGAATACAGGTGTGCTGTAAGCAAATTTAAGAGTTATACATCAGGAGATAATTCAACTAGTGACACAATGATAACAACATCATCAACTGTGGCGGCTATGCACTCAAAAAAGATAGTATTGTTTGATATACCTGAGGAGGAGCTGCAGAATCTAAAAAAGTACATTGGTGCACATAGTATATTGTCAGCTTACTACTTACAAAGGTTCAGCAGGCCAACTTCCTTCACTCAAGGACGCCAAGAGAGGAATGAATTCAACACTTCTGAAAGGAAATTCACTCTCCAAATCAAAGAGAAGACACCGAATAGGGCCATCAACATAACTTTTTCGATCCCAAAACTGACTACAGAGGGACTCCTGAAAAATTAAGGCACACGATAAGCATTATGGATGTGTACCATAGAGGAAAACTTTAAGATAACATACAGAAGCCATACATCTCCTTGATAAACCTTGCAAAGGATGTCCAGTATCAACTCCAGGTTGGCATCTTCCAGCTGCCAAAAATGCTGAGATTAGTGACATTCTGAAACAGCCTATGCCAAAACATACAAATTTGGATGTAATTAGAGTGTTAGTTGGTAAGTAATCCAACACTCAACATGTATTTTTGTGTCTGTAGGCTCTTCTTATATGCTATTTCAGATTTCTTAAAAACAAATGTTTTCTTTTCTGTGTAGATGTAAAAGACCATCCGATTCTCATACATTAAAAAGCCTCAGAGGTAATAAACAGACATCAACCCCTTATTGCGTTTCATATTCTATTTTTAGAAGTTATTAAAGGACATTTTTGGTGGTTTTTTATATGATTAGTTATTTGCGAGACATGGTTTGATGGTTATGGTGAACTCAATATGACTGCAGCATAGGACAAGCTGTTGGTGGGGTTTAATAAAAGTTCAGAGCTGGTGTTTATCATCAGTCTGTATAACAACTTGTTTAGCTTTTAGGTTCTTTTCTCGAAAACAAACTCCTTTGTTCATCATCTTTAAAGCCTATATTAACATTTGAAACTTTCTCTTTAAGGTGGGACTGTTATAAACATGATTGTTGGAGATGAGTAAACTATATGTTGGATGTGAGAAGCGAATAAGCAAGGCAAAGTTGGATGGGAGAAGAATCTTTCTGCTACATATGTTGGTGTTTCTTAAATTTACCTTTTATTGATGGAGATGGCATGAGAAACAACTGAAGAAACTCACAAAAAGTCATCAGACTCATGCAATCGTCTGCAAAAGGAAAACTAAGAGAATACTTTTGTACTAAGCTTACCCATACCTAATATCTTTAGACTGATTTGTCTTATATTTATCTGATGACGTTACTGTCCTACATGTTCATCTACATGAGAGGTGTGGAGAACAATAAAATCCAACAATTGGCAGAAAAACTTTCAATCAATAGACCGAAACCCGAAAGAAAGAGAAGCAACACCTTCTTTTTCTTCATGTGCCTTTGCAGCATGATGATTTAGTGTAGCTTTGTCAACAGATGTCGCTCTTAATTTGCGATGAACTCTAACTTGAGCGACGAAGCCAAATGAAGATATAAATGTTGGGAGTATCTGTAATTTTTTAATAACTAACGTGGGTTAAACACTTAAACCTGAGAGGTGGCTGTAATAGAAAGTCATTTTTCATTGATAGCCGTGTGATCGTGCACTATTACCGCAAGCCATGGAATTGGTTGAGTATATTATAATGTAAATAGATACAAATCCAAATGATTGTAACTAACCAGCAAGAACATATGAAAATACATATTCCGACAAACTATAGAAATTATATTTTAGATAAATGAATTAGAACAAAAAAAAGCTATGACCAAAATGAGATGTCCCAAAAATAACGTTGGCAAATTAACTGGAATGGAACCACTTTCGTGGAGAAACTGAATATTAAAATATTTTCATAAGAATATCAAATGAAAACACAATCAGACACTGCATACTGCATATCATATAGTTCTCACGTTTTATCAATTTCAATGCCGACAATTTTTTTTTTAAGTGAATCTCACAGAATCTTTTTTATTTGTGTGGAAATTATGAAAAAATAAAACTAATAATCAATATAAATATCTTTCAGAAATTGGTTTGGAAATAAATATAAAAAAATCTAACAAATAAAACCATAAATATTTGATAATAATACGTAAAATAACAAAAAAAAAATACTTATATACATATTATAACAAAAAAACATAGTATCAATAATAAATATGAAAAATTACAAGGGCAAAACGTAGAAAACCCATTTACGATATTAACACATTTTATCAAACATAAGCTAACAGGAAAAGTGAATCTCACAGCACTTTTCTCTTTCTTTTTGTTCACTAAACTCAATATAAGGAAAATAATAAATAATTGATATAATTATTATAAAAATATAAGGGAAAATAAAATAAAAACTTCGTAAAAGAGTAATGACAATAAACTCAAGTAATAGGTAAACTCCCTATACATACCACACTACTTACACCACCAAAATGAAAAATAAATTGAATCGTTTAAATGATTGTCGCAATTAATATATCAAAAAAGAAACAGAACACCAATCCAAACGGCCTCACTCAATGTTCTTAAAAATTAAATAAATTATATTAACTACATAATATATATAAATAGGTTACATAAGTTTTTTTTTTTTTTTTTGAAGATTTTCTTCTATTTAAAGCATGAGAAAAAAAGAAAACAAGCCATAAAGTCTTAGTTTTTGGACTGCGCCCTAATATAAAAATAAGGCCTTAGTAACATATAAATAGGTTACATATGTTTTCACTTTGGCAACACAATCAAATACCAACGAAAATTCATACTAAACATCAATTATCATACATTAAAAAACTTCCCAAAAATATATAAAGAGAAATCATTTCACGAGTACTAGCAGAAGCAGTCTAAGATATTTGGGTGTACAAGAATATCAATTTAATTCCTTTAATGGCACAACCTCTAGCATCGTAACTAGATACAACAACTTAATGACAATATGTCTTTCAGACGATAACATGCCGGTCCACTACGTCAAAAACATGCAAGAGTATTTTCAAAACACCAACATAAATTAAGGTTCCAAAATCTGCAAACAACAATGGTTGGTTCATACAACACTGACATTTACCTATACAGCATACAAATATTATACAAAGGAGAGTCCAAGATCAGTAAAGCGTAGTTTAATATGCTTGGATGGAAACTAATTAAAACGAAAGTTGACAAATGCTGGAGACGCATCAAAGAATCGTTTCAAAGGATTAAAGAAACCACACTACCAAAAAAAAAATTAACCAAACTACCATGCTATTTGAAAATTTTTAGGAATACAAAATCAATGATTATATACCACCCCAACAACATTAAAAGCATATGCGACATCTACTAATATGATATATACATATAAAAATTTGTTTATGTGATTTAAGGAATAGATGTAAAGTGTTGTGACCAAATATGTGTCGAAAACAAAAAAAAATTGAATTCAAAGTAAAAGAAAAAAGTCTAGCATAATCCATTATCGAAATAAAATAAAATTAAATAGTTGTATAGTGTTTTCTCAAAAAAAAACGAGTTGTTTAGTGCAAAAGAACACCACACTATACAACAAACATTACAAGGAACACGTAAGATCTAACATGATAACAGATGACTTAACATAAGACAAAAAAGTAGATCCTAATTTTTTTTTTTTTTTTTTTTTTGATAATCCAGGTATCCGGACCTAAGTCCGACTATCCCACCGCGTCCAACCGGAACTGGAAAGTCCTGGCGGCCAAACGGAAACCATGTTAAATCTGCTGTGGCCGGGCCTCAAACTCGTGATGGCGGACACCTCAGCCGAGGTTCCTATACCACCAGACCACGAGGCCCGGTTCAAACTAAAATAGTTACTTTGCAAAAATAAAAACTGAACAATTCTCCATTCAAACAATCATAACTATCATATATGAAATTTAATCAACAACGATTTTGATGCTCAATCTTCTAATAATACGTACAAAATTCACGGATAGGATGAATAACAAAGAATATATAACAAAACTCTTAAACTTGAAAATAAATATAAACAAAAACATTTAACAAATATAAAATATACTCAGAAAAAATATATAGTAATATAATTATATACATCACACATCAACTATATCCTGCGCGTAATGCAGATCGACTCTAGTAAATGCATAAAATGTGTTTGAAAGACTTAAACAATACCGAAAGTCTGAAGGGATGAGATAGCACGCTTGGTAAAGATCCTGGAGGCCTTTTGTCATGCTCTCGGGTTTGACGCCAGGCGGGGGAGAACTGCCGATTCTTGTCACCAAAAAGCGGTACTGGGTGTTGGGCATTGTCCTCAGCCCAGGTAAAGCTCTCCCGGGTGAAGTGGACCGCTGTCTGACCGGGCCCAGGGGAATGATCCACGTAAACGGAGAACCCCTGAATTAACAAAAAAAAAAAAAAAAAAAAAAAAAAAAACTA
>NC_027755.1:39564004-39618890 GCF_000695525.1 Brassica oleracea var. oleracea
AAAAAAAAAAAAAAAAAAAAAACAATACCGAAAGTCCACGTTTGCTCAAATCAATTTTAAGGTTCTGTTTGGTAAACTCCCTTAATTTTATGATTAGAATAATAAAATAATATAATATATTTACATGACTAATCTATTTTTGTAAGGCTTTTAAGAATAAAATACAAAGGCTCATTAAATCCCGAAATGGGCTCGAGAGAGTTCTGATTTCGGGGTCAAGAATCTGGTTTATTGTATCTGTCAGAAGTTTTTGAGTTCTCCATCAATGAGTTTGTGGGAAGCTTCTCTCAGTTGGCTGCGTGGGTGAGAAAATCCTTTTCTGATTATTGTCTTACATCAGCTCAGTAGTATTGTAGTCTTGTCTCCTTGTAATTGTGACGATGACAATGGTTCTAATCAGCATGTTCTGTAGTTTTTTTTTATTTTTCTAAAGAGACAAATCCAATAATTTGATGTCGCCATGTGGATTTTGATTGCCAAGTTTAGGGTAAACAGATTCAGTGAATGCTTTTGCAGCCTCTTGTTCAAGCAAGAAATGGAACTTTCTTTGATGGGCCTTCAAAATGCAGGAAAGACAGCACTTATCAATGCTGTTGATGTAACTATATACTTCCTCGGAAACCCGTTTCACTTGTATTATTTATACAGTTTGATGGTGGTTAGGAGGGAGGGTATCTAATATGCTTTTTCTTGTTTAGAATGTTGGATATAGTGAAGACCTGGATCCTACGGTAAGTGTGTTATATAATTTTATCTTTAAGAAACAAGAGATCATCAATACCAGAATATATAACATTTTGCAGATTGGTTTTCACATGAGGGAAGTGACAAAAAGAAATGTTATTTTCAAGCTATGGGATGGTAGTGGGCAATCAGGATTCCGCAGCTTTTGGGAAGGTTTTTGCCGCGATAATCCTGCCATTGTGTAAAAGGATCTTCAACTATCTCAAGTCTCTATATTGTCTTCATATTCTCACGTTGAGTCCTTTTGTCCTGTAGGTATGTAGTTGATGCTGCAGATCTTGACAATCTATTTATCTCGAAAAAAGAACTCCATAAGTTGTTGAGCAAGACTTCGCTTAACGGCATCCCTCTTCTGGTTCTTGGGAACAAAATGGACGAACCTGGAGCTCTGTCTAAAGATGCCTTCACTGAAGAAATGTATAATACCTGTTTCTTTCTCCAGAAACATCTTCCATCTGATCATGTTTTTTTTTTTTTACTATTCATTGTGTGATTGCAGGGGGCTTCAGTTGCTTTCAGATAGAGAAGTCTGCTGTTTCATGATATCATGCAAGAACTATACCAACATTGATCAGGTCTTTGATTGGCTCCTATCAAAATTAAAGAACTAAATATTCTCTCTTCTATCTTCTTAGTCGTTCTGTGTTGTGTGCCTCGTTGATGATGATCATTCATGGTTGAAGACAATTTTAAAGAATAGTTTGTCCCTAATTTTCTTGTCTCTGTTGCTGCTCTGGTCTTGCTTGATCCAGTCTGGTCTCTACATGTGAAATTTTGGAAACACAAACAAAGTTTCTCACTTTTATATGCAGAAAAATATCTGGTGCTTAGTAGATAAATAAGCTCTGTGCTGCTCCATACGCTAAACGATTATTATCTCTATATGGACAAACCATTTGGTGATTGTCCCTTGAGCTCCTGTCCTGGAATCCTAGGTTGATTTTGCTGTGAGGACACTGACCATTCTCACAAGTGAAACCTGGTCTCTCCATCATGACAACATTCTTTCTGATAAGCCTTGGAGGGTGGAAGAAGAAGCAGGGAGAGTTGAGTGGACGTAGATGATGACGTGGAAGCAGTTAATTCAACGGAAGAGTTTGTTACGACTCGTTAGAGATGATCAAGAGTATAAATAATAGTTTGTTTGTATGAGAGAGAGTAGCTTTTGAGAATTGTAATCAGGATCTAAAGACTAGAAGTCTTGGATTAGGCTCTCGGCGTCTGAGACGTCAAGAGAAGTTTGTATTTGGTTACTTTCTTATCAAATAATACATACAAAACACTTATCTCAGATCAGTGTTCTGCTACAAATTCCAAAGCTTGTTGGCTGATGATTCATACTCACTACTATCGGCTCTTCCACATCAAAGCTCTGTTGCTCAAAACATTCAACATCATACTCACTACACTCGTTGATGAAGAAGAAGAAAGAGGAGGACATGAGTCAGGATAGAGCTCCCGGGCCATAAACCTCTTCTTGGTTGATAATGGCAATCCAGATTTTCATTTTATGTTATGTTTATCGTAATTCATTTCTGTTTATCAGAACCATCGATTCAACCAGTTAGCGACATAACAGCTGCTTGTTTGTATTGTAGCTTTTGGATTTGAATTTCAATAATAGAAAGAAAAAAAGAAGCATAGGGAGGCTAATCAAACCATACAGTTTCCTGGTTCCGATCAGGAAACTGTGGAGAATTATGGGATGCAAATTCTCCAAGGTAATGATAGCATCATCAACCAGAACATTGACAAAAACAACAGCATTGTCAAGGAGAGAAGAAGCAAGCCTAATACAAAAACCTCCAAGAAGAAGAAAAAACCTGCTTCTTCCAGCATAGCCAATGTAGGGTCAGAGGATAGACCCGGTTTTATCAATGCCCACAACAACAATGAAGGAGCCACATTGAAGCTGTTAATACCCACTGATGCCAAGAATCCAAACTCTATATCATCTAATGAGGAGGGTGACAACAAGAAGGTGAATCTTGAGAGAAAATCTTCTAGGTCTGTCTTCCAAAGACGTGAGGCATTGCAACAACCTAGGATGACTAGAATAAGCAGTGTTAGTACTGGAGAAAGAGGTGCTCAGGTTATGGCTGGTTGGCCTTCTTGGTTAACTTCTGTTGCTGGAGTAGCGTTTGTACTTTGTAGCTACTTGAAACTCTTATCTAAAGAATATGATTTTTATGAGAATTTTGCAATCCACATGTTTATCATTATTCCTTTTTGTTTATCATGTCATAACCATTGATTCAACCAGTCTTCAAAGATGTTGGACAACAAGTTTGCTTCATCTTACGAAGTAGAAAAAGATTAAAAAATTGCACGATCCCAAGATTTTTGCTCAGATTTTTCCTTCAAAAAATTGCATAACCATTTACCCAAGTATTGGAAAGATCACAAAGTTTGGAACAAAGATTACATTCTATGAGAAGAAAAAGATGAGACACCTCCCAACGATTTTGTTGTGGATGTTCTCTTTGTCACTCCTCAAGACTGAAATTATTTCATATCATTGATTACTTCAGTTATGTTGACTTATTGTTATTCCCGAGGGTAAAACATGTGGGCAATGGTTTTGCTGAGTTTGATTCGGCTTAAGAAGCACATAAGGCGCTGGAACTAGTGAATGGTGAATATTTGCTGGATCACAAGATTTTTCTTCATGTGTCTAAGATACCAGATTTTCGAGTTGTTGATGTTGCTTGGAGCAGGGTATGTATGGTGTGATTCAGACCTTGGAGCAGGGCAACGGAGATGAACGAAAGGATTTAAATGCCTGGAGCATGCATGCAAACTTATGTCTTTTCAGTTTCTTTCATTCATCATTAACAAGAAGTTAATTTATGTCGGTACAACTTTGGACAAAGGATAAGCTTGGAGTTCTCAAGGCAAAGAGCATTATAAGAGGTTGCAAGGTCCGTCGCAAAAGAAGGATTTCACGGTGGAGACTTGATCGGAGCGGACAAAGACAATGGCGGTGGAGACTTCTATATTTTTGCTAACACATGGCTTCCATCACCTTTTTTAATCTTTATTTTCATGTGTAATATTCGGTTTGTCTAAACTAAAAGTTTGTACCAAGTTTAAGTCCTTTGGGAACTTTTCAATAAAAAGTATGTTAACACAAAAATATGTTTGACAAATGATAAATCCAATAACTAAAATAAAATTTATAAAATTTCTTTTCATAATAAACTGATAAACTAAAGTCAAACAAACTTTTTTCCTTATTAATTACCTTTAATTAGTTTTGCAGGGCCACCAAACATTATAGTATGCCCCCAATATTTTTCAATGTGTGCCTTTCTTCTCCCATACCACCCATCAAAATCAGTTACTTCCTCACTATTCACTTCTGCCACACCAATGACTTTCTGTGTTTTAGCATCTACTACCGAGCAATCACGAGCATATGCATAAAGTCGCGGATCATCTACGTACTTAATTAGTAGTCCATTTCCCATTGGACTAGTCTTTGTGTTTGGAAGTGTGAACAATTCGCCACCCCAATAAATTTAGTCTGCATTGTATGCTAAATCAGTGAATAGTTTAGCCGGCCAAAAACCAAGAGCCTTTTGCTTCTTTCCTTTTCCAGTGACTAACCACCAATTTCCATTTTGTGGATCCTTAAAAAAACACAAGTTTAAACACAAATCTTCGTAATTTTAAAATTTAACATCGATAAATATTTAAATAATTAACATATGGAGGTATAGTATTACAACACTAAATTATATCTGTTTAATTTATACTATCCATAAACTAAAAGTTTGTACCAATTTTAAGTCCTTTGGGAACTTTTCAATAAAAAGTATGTTAACACAAAAATATGTTTGACAAATGATAAATCCAATAACTAAAATAAAATTTATAAAATTTCTTTTCATAATAAACTGATAAACTAAAGTCAAACAAACTTTTTTCCTTATTAATTACCTTTAATTAGTTTTGCAGGGCCACCAAACATTATAGTATGCCCCCAATATTTTTCAATGTGTGCCTTTCTTCTCCCATACCACCCATCAAAATCAGTTACTTCCTCACTATTCACTTCTGCCACACCAATGACTTTCTGTGTTTTAGCATCTACTACCGAGCAATCACGAGCATATGCATAAAGTCGCGGATCATCTACGTGCTTAATTAGTAGTCCATTTCCCATCGGACTAGTCTTTGAGTTTGGAATTGTGAACAATTCGCCACCCCAATAAACTTGGTCTGCATTGTATGCTAAATCAGTGAATAGTTTAGCCGGCCAAAAACCAAGAGCCTTTTGCTTCTTTCCTTTTCCAGTGACTAACCACCAATTTCCATTTTGTGGATCCTTAAAAAAAAACACAAGTTTAAAGATAAGTTTTATTATATTATAAGGTTCATGACATAGTTTAAACATGAAAACACAAAGTAATTGTTTTTTGGAAAAATTACAAACTTTTTTTTTTTTTTTTTTTTTTTAAATTACAAACTTTTATAAATTAACTTACTCGGTAAATGTAAAATCTACATTCCATTATTCGCACAGCGATCTCTGAGACTTTGGGAAATGCATAATCAAGAGGACTATTGTTGTTCACTATCACAAAACCGGGGCAGTTCGTATTGAAACAGTGTTGGTCACGTGTCTATACATGAAGAAAATATTTATCTGATATTAATAAAATAAAGAAGAAAATCCTTATAATTGATTTATTTGAAAGTATAACCTTTTTTTTTTTGAAAGTATAACCATTTTACGTGATGTATGTAGAGCTTACATGGAAATATGCAAATTTTCGGCAACGATTGTCTCCATAAAGCGTCGGGTTAACCTGTAAAAAGGCAATTTAATCAAAATAATAACAATTATATATTTACTTATATTTATTTTTGTTTAATAAGTTACGTGAAAGCTATGAATGTTATGTTATACCGTCCAACCAGCCTTGATGAAATCTGTACCGTTGGAAACTTTTATTAAACCAGAGGAGAATTGAAGCTGATGAACATTTGGAGTTTGGTATAAACTGAAATGAGCAAATCCTCCTCCAAAATCCATATCTACGTACTTACTTATGACTCTGTTTCCTGCATACTATTAAATTTCACTATTTTTAATGTAACTTATCAATAAGAATACTAATACATTTGTTTATATATAAAAATAAATTGAGAAAGAGAGAGGAGAATTTATGCACATGTAAACCCGGTTCGGAATCGGTTACAGGATGAATATTTGAGTCAAACATTTGGTTGAATGTCTTTTGTCTGATAAGGTCTTCTTTGGTAGTTCTTCTTATTGGGACTGTGCCATGTGGGCATTCAACTTCTATTTCATTGTCACCTTCTTCTTTCTCTTCTTCTTTTTCAACTTCCTCTAGTCCATTCATGTTGCTTGGTCTCATCTAATGGGGGAAAATATACTTTTAAAATAATGATATAATTTAAAATTATTCCTGACATAATATTTATTCATTAGTATAAAAGATTATTACTTCAGGATGAAACTCATGGCTCTTCAAGAGGGCATGATCAAACGCAGGTTGTTTGTAAAAATCTATACAATCATAGATATCACCATATTCAGTCTGAAAAACATAAATACAATGGTCTATCAAAACAAAACAGTGAGGTTTTATAGAAGAAAAATAATAACTGAAAAGTTATATATGTACAAAAATATATGAATAAAAATAAAGTAAAGCACGAACCTTGACTGTATTAACAGATGGTTTATTTATAAGCTTAAGTTGTCTCTCTAATTTCAAATCTTCTTCATATAATTCTCTAGTTGTAGGCTTTGCAACACAACTTGTCAACGCAAAAACGGCTAAAATGAAAAACTTCATCCCAAACATACTAAGACAATTATTATTTCTTTTTGGATGGTTGTTTTCTCCTAACCCCATACACACATACTTATATGATTTATTATGAGCGCTTATACATTATTTGAGTTCACAAAGAATTTCAAACTTTAGTAATTTGAGAATAATAGGAAGTTTGCGATTTCGTTAATTATGACGAAATCAACCATTGATAACTAGAAAAGAATATGATATGGATTGCACCAAATCTGGAGTTGGAAAATACAGAGGAATATGCAGTGGCATATTCTATTTTTCTTCTATTATCTAGGAAGAATTTGGATTTTGGGCTCTAATATATCTCCTACCCTCCAATCAATCTTACTAATACAATTTGTGACATAAAACATTTTTTCACAATGTTCCAAACTAGGAACATAACAAAAGCAAAACATGTGATTAGACCACATGTGCTCAGACCAACTGACAGTGGAAGAACTAGATTTAAATTGTATATCAGATTTAGATTCTACCATGGTCGTACTGGTCGCGTCTGGAACGTTACCAAACGTGCCGTTGGTGTCGAAGTCAACAAACAGGTCTTGAAGAACTCACTATCTCTCGTGTCTTATTATAATCTAGCGTTTCTTCAACGCGTCACTCTTATTGTTCGATTAAGATTGGAACTTAGTTAGTGTAGTTTGGCTCGTAGATTGTAATTTGGCTCAATGCAATGTTCTAGCTTGGTCTTATGTTGTGCATATCTTGGTGGGTGGCATGATTGATTGACATAGATGCTTGTTGGTGGTGTGTGTTTTCAGATTGGAAACAGGATCATAAAGAAGAGGCTTCATGTGCGTGTGGAGCATGTGCAGCAGTCTAGATTTGCGGAGGAGTTCAAACTGAGGAAGAAGAAGAACGATGAGCTCAAGGCTGCAGCTAAAGCTAGAGTCGAGACGATAAGCACCAAAAGGCAGCCTAAAGGACCCAAACCAGGATTAATGGTTGAAGGTATGACCTTGGAGACCGTCACTCCTATCCCCTACGACGTCGTCAACCACCTCAAGGGTGGCTATTAGTTCTACTTATCAGTGTTTGTTTTCTTTTGCCAGTTTCTTGAGTATTTGATTATTCTGCATGTGCAATCTTACAATACAGACTCAAATTTAAGAAAGGTTTTTCTCGTCTATAAGTTTACTGTTTTAAATTTTTAACATTTTAACTTACTAAAGTCATATACAACGACAAAATCAGATATCTACTAAGACCATGATTAACCTCAGTATCTTAACTAGAGTTCTTAACTTCGGCTAAGAGACAGTTCTTAGATTTTAACTAAGAAAAGTTATCATCTCTTAAATAAGAGATATAAGAACCGTCTCTTAGCCGAAAAGTGTACAAAAAAAATGTCAAATCATGAGTTAAGAACTCTGGCTAAGAGACCGGGGTTAATCATGGTCCGAAGAAACAAGAATCAGATAAATTAAGAGCCCAACAACATGAATTTGTTGTTTAGAGCTCAAATATAAATGCAACAAACTTATCTCAATTCTCAAGGCCATGGATTAATGTCATGAAAGCCCAATTGATATTTTTACATAAAAAAAGAATTAACGAGCAAGCAAAAAAATCACTATTGGCATATGTTCTCTTCTCAGCAATACTTGTGTCTAGAAAACTAGGACTGTAAAACTGTGCCAATCATTTTTCAAGTCCACAATACTTTTTTGTTTTTTTTATAAATAGTAAATATTGTAAAGAGATAAATATCTACCGACCAGTTTGGAGGCATAATTAAAATTTTCTTATTTAAAGTTTACTTAAAAATAAACTAATAAAACCCTAATTCAAAAATTATATATGATAAGTGGCACTTGAAGCAAACTGAAACCCTAGGGAAAAAAAAGAAATTTGGGAAGAAAAACAAAAGGTAACAGACTCAAGTCTCATGCATATTTTCATTTCTTTTCTATATTCATCGGTTTTATTTTTGGTTTGTATGCAACGAAAGTTTGTAAGACGAAGATGGCTGCTAAGATGAGCAGTGGACTCCTGACGAGACTCCTTCTCTTCTTTCTGGTTCCGGTGATGATTCAGGTCGGTGAAGCTATATTGCAAGACATGCCTCCCACTGATACAAGGTGCGTGTGTCAAGAAATCAATAGTAATGTCGACATAATCTCCGAGGATCATTTCGCTATCTCAGTTAAGGTGATTGTTGGGTTTCTGTTCCGATCCACCATGTTATTTGGATCAACATTTTATTATTTGATCTGTTAATTCCAACTGATCCATAAAGTTTGCTCAAAATAATTGATAGTAATCACAGGTTTTTGAATCTTAAATATTGACCAACTACCATTTGGTATTTGTGACATGGGTTTTTGCTAGTTCCTCATAGCTAATTTGATAGTTTTTTTAGAAAGTCCTGATTAAGGTCAAATTTTGGACAGATGGAATAATGTAAAATGCGGAAATAAAGTGGTCATGGATGGTGTTTCTGTTCATTGTTATACTTGCCTCTGAGTTCTTTATGTGGCAGGTGAGTAGGTGACCTCCCCATACAACAAAAATATTAGCATCAACGTTGACCGCAGTAAAACTACTCAGAAAGAAAAGATTGAGGTGAGCTTTCAAATAGATATTTACAAAAAATGTCTCCTTTGGTTTACTTCAATTTTTTTTTGAAGATTTGTTTCTTTGAGACATTTAGTTTGTTTATTAACGTACGGAATGGAGGTGGAGATTAGAAAACTTGAAGGCACAGTCAAAGCCATCCATGAAAAACGGGTAAAAGAATCTTCAACTTGTCTTGTCTTCTTTGCTTAGCCTAATTAATATTAAAGTTTTCTCGTACAAAATGGCACTTTGCATACAGAGGCACCGATGTGATGACAGTGAGTGCGAACACGAACACGCTATTAGCTTCGTACAACACGCTATTAGCTTCGTACAGTGTAATGGCGGTGATTATTTGCATTATGGTCTCTGTTTATCAAGCAGTCTGCTTGAAGGCATACATAGAGGCGAAGAAACTTACATAAAAATTTGTGATTAATCGAGGATCCTTTTCCATAATTTTTATGTTGAATTATATTCAGGTTCCTCCTTTCTATCTTCTTGTTCACATTTTGTGAAATCATATTATTGCATAAAGGTATTCTAGCTTCCATCACAAATAGTCGTTGTGGAAAAAAAGGAAAAAAAAAATGGTAACTACAACCTGATGTAATGAAGTCCATGTACCACATATTTATTCATATAGTATACAACTTATGTTAGTGTAAAATAGTATGAAACTTATGTTAGTGTTGATAAACATATAGTATATAAAATTAATAAATTAGAACATTGTATACAAACGAAAATAAAAATGAATTAAAATATAATATATTATATAATGCAAGTTAATGAAATTATTAAACAATTATGTAGAGTAATTAATTTACCTTATATCATAAACCTAACCCCCAACCTCACTTCCGCCTTCAAATACTAAATCCTAGATCTTACTCCCAAAATATAAATTTTAAATCCAAATATCAAAATCTTAAAATAATACATAATATTTGTAAGATTCAACTATACTATATAAATATGAATTATAGAATAGATTTCGGAATTAAAAAAATTGATAATAATGAAATTTTCAAATAATCAAAGCTACGGAGGAAAAAAAGTGGCAATGATAAAACAACCGGTGATTGTGATGGTGTTTTTTTTTTTTTGTGATGGTGTTGTTATTAAAGATGGAATAACAATAAACATAATAAATGTTGTCTTACCTTCCTATTATATATTTTCTAGAACATTATAATTTGAGAATTTGTTTACACATGAAACTATAAGTACATTGAACATGATAATGAATTGACAAACAAATATTATATAAATTAAAAATTAGAAACATTGTATATGAATGAAAATATGTATACAATGAGACATGTAAAATATTATAATCCAAATTACTGAAATTATAAAATGATGTAGAAATACTATACTACAAACGTCTCAAATTAGGAAATAATATTTTGACGAAAATTTACAATTAGGCAGAATGTAATGAACAAACATTATAAAAAATGTATGGCACCCATCTGCAATACTTTTCCGAACTGTGATGCATTCAACATCTTCAAATAGCCGTCTTCTAAGGCAGTCATGATCAGCTGAATCCAATCGAGGTTAAACTATATTTACCTGTTTTCGGCCAACTGGTTCAAATCTAGTTTTGAACAATCGATTTGGTAGCCTTAAATCTTCAATTACAAACCTGAGACACCGGAGGGAAAATAAATATACATGGAAAATATTAAATAGAATAGAACAGCAATGTAAAACGGAAATAATGTAAAACGTAATGATATGCATCGAAACATATTAATCCAATGCATAAAATTAACCACTGGAAGCACAATAAGGCAATCAGAAAATGTCAAATAAAAACTATCTAATTACAAGCTCGGGAAAGTCTATAATGGTTACACAAATACGTCAGTATGTTCTGTTTAAAGCAGATATAACAAGATACATACAAGGAATGGCACACCAAGGGAAGAGAGTCAGAGTCCGAGCTTGAGCCCTTGTCTGAGTCCAAGCATGTCCCCTTTCAACAGCAAGCGTGCTAAGACTGCTCCCTCTTGCTTGGACTCAGACAAGGGCTCAAGCGTGATAATGTTCTAACTTTGGAGACTCTTCAATTAATTTATTTTGTCAATAAGTTTATTCTTTATCATCATCTCAGAGCTACATCGTTTAACAAATAGTGTATATAACATTAAGATCTCTGGGAAATTAAAAGCTTTAACCACATACATGCTCTGATTCTTCTATATATCTTACATAACAAGAAAAAACAAAGGCAACACAAAATAAACATGGCTCAGGCAATTTGAGTGACAAATTTCTAAATTTGTTTTTTTTTTAATCTCGAAGGCCTAATTCAACCTCGAGTTCATCATCTTCCTCAAAGAGCTTCAACAGCCGGGCATACTGCTCGTCTCTTTTCTTCTTCTGCCATTGCTTGTATAGGAAGAAGGAGAACATTGCCACAGCCACAAATCCGACTAGTATGAGGATTACTTTTGCCCCTCTTCTGCTGGAAGATGTGTGAGACTCTGTCTCAACTCCTGTTTCTGTATTCTTGGAATCACCTGATAGACCTGGGAAATATCACATCACAAGACTCAATAGATGCCATCGTAGCATGTTATGCCTTTAAGATGTCTTGTAATAACCATGAATTGAACGGTAACATGTTGTCTTAACTAACATGTTAAAAACAAATGTACTACTATATGTGTGAATGAGTTGCTCAAGATCTACTAACAGAGGAATACTAAAGTCTCCTTATCAAAATGCTTCAATCCTGATAGAGAAAGACCAAGACGTAACCACATGAATACAGATTAAAACATACGGAATCTAGAAAGAGCCGAGTTCAGCTAATATCTAGAAAGAGCCGAATTCGAAACCCAAACATCAAATCCGATGGATTCTACAAAACCGACATAGAGAATTGGCAATCAAGGCCTTCGAAAATGAAATCAGACAAGAGTTGGAGAAGACGGACCTAGGACGAAGTGCAGAACAAACGAAGCCAAGAGTACCAGACGCTGCCATGAAAGACCACTCGCCGAGGTCTCTCTCATTCCTCTCTATACAAGGAGGGATGGATCTATTTGAGAAAATAGAAACAAATTAGACATCTATTTCATTAGTAAAGAACATTTTATTCGGTTTCTGACCAAACAAATTAAATTATATAATTGATACATTACATTTTTTTGTTTTACTTTTTGTTAAACTAGTTATTAATTGATTGTATAATTTAGATTTTTTACTAACAACTATATATTCAGCTATTCATTTTTTAAACATCATGAAATAAAAATAATGACAACTTACCAAGTGGAGACAGACTTGTTCTCAATCTTACCAAATGTCATGAAAAAAAGGCCAAGACCCATTGCCTACAGACGCCGACGAAGACTAATTCTCCGACATATTCCTTTTTAGGATCATCTTTATACATCGATAAAGATAAAATAAGCATAACAATAAAATAGAAGACATATATCTGAAAGTTTTAAAGTTTGCACAATATGAAAAGTCTCAACGCAATTCCAGAACTAGCAAGTATTACTTAGACCACAAACTCTTGTCTTTAACACTGTATCAGACCAGACATACAGTCTAACCGACTCATAACATATCATAACAAAACTAATTGTCAAACCAAACCAATTCACTTTTCACTTGAAGCACTTGGCGTCCAAGAGAGCTTCACCTTCAAATGGCTCTGCGTCTTCGATCATCTGGCTAACACGCTCCTTCTGTGCTTCGTCAGAGATGTCAACCTTGGTCCACTCGTACAGCTCCATGTCGTACACCTCGTCCATTATGAACTTTGGGATCTCTGGTCCTCTGAACAACCACAGACCCTTCACCTTAAACGGAGCTTCTGACCCGCAAATCAGCATCTTTCCAAAGGCGTACTTACGAGCCAAGTCCATTCTCTGAAGGAACCCGCCAACCTTGTTGAGCGTGACAAACGACACCATGTTCTCGTCGTTGTACTTGTAGTCACAGAACCATAGCGAGTATCCCTCGGGGTCATACATATCCCAGAATCCTGCATTGAACAACGATATTAAACATGGTGATGAGCTTAATCATGATAATTGACTCCATAAACTAAACAATTCATGCCTCTCCATAAGAGAAACTGTAAAACTAGGTAAAGAGAAGATATCATCACATACCTTTAATTGCAACCTCACGGAAGTTAGATTTGGTGTTGGAGTAAAGCCTCTTCCACTCATCGAGAACCATTGGGCTTGGTGGCAGCAAGTCAAGAGGGTTCTTTGCTTTGGGCTTTGGTGCCTCTTCCGCCTCTTCAACAGGCTTAGGTGCCTCTGCTGCAGGGGCAGCCTTTTTCTTTGGCTCCTCCTTGGGCTTTGCAGGCTGGGCAGCTTTCTTGGAGGCAATAGGAGGGACAGCTTCGGTCTGTTTGACATCACCCACCACCTTCTTGAAGTTGGGTTGGTTGATCACGGTCCAGAAGTATCTCTCGACATGAGGGAATGCAGAGGTAAAGCTCTTGGTCATGACAGTAGCGAAGCCCAGGTTCAAGTTGCAGACAGTGATGATATCAGCAAGGGTGATAGAGTGTCCAACAAGGTAAGTGTTGGAAGTCAGATGAGTGTTCAGTGCATCGAGTCCTCTTTTCAACGCAGATATGGCAGCTTCCTCACCCTTCACACAAAAAACAATCAAGGGTAAGAACGGAAACAGGTGTCCTAATTGATATAGTGAATGAAAGAGCGTAGATGAATCAACCAATGGAAGTTAGTAAGCTTACAGGTGCACTGTATGGCATAAAGCCCATCCTTGGGCCGAACCACTTCAAGATGTTTCCATAAATCTCCAATGTGGAGAAGTCGCTCCATTGCTCAACATGTGCCTGCAAAGTAAAAACATGCAGATAAACATCGAGAACACGAACCAATAGATTAACAAACAGACAGTGCAAACAGATTAAATAACAGTAGCACCGGTGAAACAGAAACTTACATATTCGATCAGAGAGGAACCGTTCAAGGAGTTCTCACCGTTCAACCGGCTTACTGCAATGAGATATTAAGACATCCATTATACCCAAATGGCAACGAGCAATTAAACCAGACATGTTGAGACACATGAGCAGAAATAAAGGATTTTTTTATTACCATAACGGGCGATGGCGTTGCTCTCAAATACAGGACCCTCAGGAGTCTCAAGCACCGGAACCTAGCAAAACCAATAGCTTTTGCTTAGCTAAACAAGACTCAAGTTTAGAACGAATCACATTGAGGTATCAGCAGAGTTCTCATACCTTTCCCATAGGGTTCATCTTGAGGAACTCGGGGGTCTTGTTGGTGACACCCATCGCAAAGTCAGAAGGCACATCGATCTTCACACCAACGTACTCGGCGGCGATGAGTGCCTTGTCAGCATTTTTGTTTCCCTTGTATGTGTGCAACACCTGCAATCACATAGGATTCCAAGTTAAGAGAAACTGATCAGCGGTACTCATCCCAAAATTTCTCACCCAAATACAATCTCGGACTTGATATGTAATCCCAACATCAAAACTTAACACTCGTAAATAGCAGCCAGATCTCGAAACTAACATAATTTCAAATCAATTTGGAGTATAAACAACCATTCAAGATCATAGATTCTTCAATAATATGATTACTAAACGTGATTCCATTCAAATTGGTGTATACAATAACATGCAAGAACCTAGATCCTTCAACAAAGATAATCTGAACCAGAGAACTACTAAAATCGAACAATCACTACAGTTTACACTTGCTTCTTCACGATCATATATCAAATACAGGACGCGATCGTAGAAAATCGAAAAGAAAACTCATGGAGAACTCACCAAAGCCATTGCTCAGGCGGTTACGAGCTTCGGCTTCTGATACTGGATCTGGTTTCAAGGGAAAACATCAATCAGTGAGCTCTCGATTGACACGATCATAACGTCGAATATAGCAAGCTAATATGATAGTTCGATCAATGGATCGATGGATCTTACCTGAGAGGTTTAGGCGAGCAAATCGAGAGAGAAGTCTAGTGAGGCGGAGAGAAAGCTATCAAGGTAATGTAGAGGATCTAGGGTTTTTATATTCGTAGTATATTCCCCTCTCCTGGTTTAGTTTGGTTTGGTTTGGACTGGTTCTATTTGGCGGCAAATGATTGGGCCGTCTGTTATCTTGGGCCCAAAGGAAGCTAATTGGGTTTGGCTCGGAACCGGTTATCTTCCACTGGTTCAGTAGAATCAGATTCCATTAACCGGCCGTTAAATCCAGGGGTTGAGAGTTGGGTTTGCTTAAAAACCCTAGACGCCACCATCTTCTTCATTATCTTCTCACATTGTGGCTCCGTCTCTACCAAATCTCGGATTGCTTTCGCGGTGGACTCGATTCACTACTGCTCGAAGCTCATCCCTTAGGTCATTCTCTCATCTGTATTGCGTTCGAAATGTCTCCTTTGTTACTCCTTAAGCAGCTCTCACTAGTTCTTTTACAATCAGCTTACCGTTGTTTCGATCGTCTTTTGATTCGATTTCGATCGTTTGATTTCGAATGATTCTGTTTGAGCAGGCACTGTCACGAAATGGCATCTGAGAAGAAAAGCTCCGTGAGGAGAGACCGTCTGCTCGAGATCGAGGTCGCCGTACGCAAGTGGTGGGAAGACGAGGAAGTGTACAAATCCGAATCTCGTAAGGATCTTCCGAAACACGGAGAGAAGTTCTTCGCGACGTTCCCTTTCCCGTATATGAACGGTTACCTCCACATCGGGCACGCCTTTTCGCTCTCCAAGGTTGATTTCGCCTCTGCTTATCACAGACTGAGAGGAGCTAACGTGCTGCTTCCGTTTGGGTTTCATTGTACCGGTATGCCGATTAAGGCTTCTGCTGATAAGCTCTCTCGGGAGATTCAGCAGTTTGGGAACCCTCCTGTGTTTACTGCAGAGGAAAGTAACAAAGAGGTTGTTAAAGAAGTTGAGGAGGAGAGTGATAATCCGGCTTTACCGGGACAGTTCAAGGGGAAGAAGTCAAAGGTTGCTGCGAAAGCTGGTGGACAGGTTTACCAGTGGGAGATTATGCGTAGCTTTGGGCTTACTGACAGTGAGATAGCGAGGTTTCAAGATCCGTATGAGTGGCTGTACTACTTTCCCCCGTTGGCTGTTGAGGATCTCAGAGCGTATGGATTGGGTTGTGACTGGAGGAGGTCGTTCGTGACGACTGATGTGAATCCGTTTTTCGATGCGTTTGTGAGGTGGCAGATGAGGAAGCTGAAAGCTATGGGGAAGATTGTGAAAGACAATAGGTACACGGTATACTCACCTTTTGATGGCCAGCCTTGTGCTGATCACGACCGTGCTAGTGGTGAAGGTGTTCAGCCTCAGGAGTATACGCTTGTTAAGATGGAGGTAGTGAAGCCGTTTCCTGTGAAGCTGGGTCCTTTGGAAGGAAAGAACGTGTTTTTGGCTGCAGCTACTTTGAGGCCTGAGACTTTGTACGGACAAACAAACGCATGGGTGTTGCCTGATGGGAAGTATGGAGCTTATGAAATCAATGAAACTGATGTCTTCGTCCTTACTGAGAGAGCTGCACGCAACCTTGCCTACCAGAACTTCTCGAAGATCCCTCAGAAGCCTTCCTGCTTGCTTGAGTTGACCGGGCATGATCTAATTGGACTCCCTTTGAGGTCTCCTCTTGGGGTGATCGAGATCATCTATACTCTGCCCATGTTGACCATTCTGACCAACAAAGGTACTGGCATTGTCACCTGCGTCCCTAGTGATTCCCCGGATGATTACATGGCTTTACATGATTTGAAAGCAAAGCCTGCTCTTCGAGCAAAATATGGTGTGCAAGATGAGTGGATGCCCACTGATATTATACCGATTATCAACATTCCGGAGTTTGGGGATAGGACTGCCGAAAAGGTCTGCTTCGATCTGAAAATTAAAAGTCAAAATGATAAGGAGAAGCTTGCAGAGGGTAAAAAGTTGGTGTACCTGAAAGGGTTCACCGAAGGAACCATGATTATTGGAGAGTTCGCTGGTAGAAAAGTTCAAGAAGTGAAGCCCATTATCAAGACACAGCTCATAGAGTCTGGCGAGGCAATTCTATACAGTGAACCCGAGAAGCCGGTGATGTCAAGATCTGGTGATGAATGTGTTGTGGCTCTTACCGATCAGTGGTACTTAACCTACGGAGAATCAGAATGGCGTAGTATGGCTGAGGAGTGCTTGTCAAAGATGAATCTTTACTCTGAAGAAACAAGACATGGCTTTGAGCACACTTTGAGCTGGCTCAATCAGTGGGCTTGCTCACGGTCTTTTGGTCTTGGAACTCGCATTCCATGGGATGAACAGTTTCTTGTCGAATCTTTATCTGATTCCACTCTCTACATGGCCTATTATACTGTTGCCCATATCTTTCACGAGGGAGACATGTATAAAGGCAGCAAGTCATTGGTTAGCCCTCAGCAGATGAATGATGAAGTTTGGGAGTATCTCTTCTGCGATGGCCAGTACCCAAAATCATCTGACATTCCATCAGATCTTTTGAGCAAGATGAAGCAGGAGTTTGACTACTGGTATCCGCTGGATCTTCGAGTTTCAGGAAAGGATCTAATCCAGAATCATCTGACGTTTTTCATCTACAACCACACTGCACTAATGGCGTCTCGTAACTGGCCTCGTGGTATCAGATGCAATGGTCACATCATGCTGAACTCTGAGAAAATGTCGAAGTCAACTGGCAATTTCAGAACGCTGAAACAGGCTATTGAAGAGTTCTCCGCTACTGCTACAAGGTTCTCTTTGGCTGATGCTGGTGATGGCGTTGACGATGCAAACTTTGTATTTGAAACTGCAAATGCTGCGATTTTGCGCCTGACAAAAGAGCTAACATGGATGGAAGAGATTCTGGCTGAGGAATCCTCCTTGAGAACGGGCCCTCCATCTACATATGCTGATAAAGTGTTTGAGAATGACATGAACATTGCTATCAGGTTGACTGAAAAAGCCTACAAGGATTGTTTGTTTAGGGAGGCACTTAAGAACGGGTTTTACGACTTGCAAGCTGCTCGAGATGAGTACAGGCTCTCTTGCGGCATTGGCGGCATGAACCATGACCTGGTACTGACCTTTATGGATGTGCAAACACGCCTCATTGAGCCAATCTGTCCTCATTATGCAGAATATGTTTGGAGGAAGCTTCTGAAGAAGGAAGGCTGTGTGGTAACAGCAGGCTGGCCAGCATCAAACGAGCCAGATTTGGTTCTCAAGGGTGCTAACAAATATTTGCAGGATTCTATCGTCTTGATGAGAAAGCTTTTGCAAAAACAGCTCTTAGGATCCAAGAAGGCTGCGAAGAAAGCTCAAGTGACAGCAGTGGCAGAGGAGAAGCTGAAGGGCCTTGTATATGTGAATGAGCAGTTCGATGGGTGGAGAGCTCACTGCCTCAACATTCTGCAAAGCAAATTTGACCAACAAACCCGTAGTTTCGCCCCTGATGCAGAGATACTTGCAGAGCTGAGGGAGGTATTGCAGAAGGAGGGACAAGCTGAAAACTTCAAACAGATTCAGAAGCTTTGCATGCCTTTCCTTAAATTCAAGAAGGACGAGGCAATAGCTATTGGCGGTCAGGCTCTGAATTTGAAGCTGCCTTTTGGAGAGATGGAAGTTCTTCAGAGTAACATGGACTTGATCAAGCGGCAGCTTGGTCTTGAAGAGGTTGAAATCTATTCTGCAAGTGACCCTAATGATGTTGCTAAAGCTGGTCCACATGCTTCACTCCTGAAGCAGAATCCTCCATCTCCTGGCAGTCCAACCGCTATCTTTCTGAACAGGTAAAACCTAGTTATATATGACAAATCTCCATTATATCTCTATCCTAATAGAACTAGCGTGGATACTCTTTTTACTTCTCGTTAATTAAACTGAACTTCTTACTGTCCTAACACGATTTCTACCTTCCTGTCTAAAATTTTCTTCCTGCATTACAGGTAGTTCAAAAGAAAAGCGTGGGGTTATGTTTGAACTTCAAGTCAAGAGGTTGGAAGACTTGGCGTTTGCAGGTGTTTTGGTATTTTTTACCTGTCAGATTTTATATGCAACTGTGTTGACTTCTTTACTGTGTGTTTGGACCTTTTTGGTATTGTGCAAGACTTTTTGTTATTTCTTATCAATGACACTTGTTTCATTTTGCGTATTCATCCTGCTGGTTTCCTGATATGGTCAGCTTCCTAAAGTTCTTACACCGCTCGAGCTTTGCAGAGCCGAGACAAATGTATGTTCTTGCTATAGCTTTGTTGTTTAGGCACTCTAATACTGGCTTTGAACAAACAAGTAGGAAGATAGAGTTCAGATTCGAAGAGGCAGAGTAGAATAAGAGTTAGGTACCACTTGTCAACTATCGATAAAAGGGTCTATATGATTCTGATTATGGTCTATATGATTCTGATTATGATCCATCTCTATAGCTAAGGATAAACAAAATGCTTTAGTTTCCCTTCTTTGAGAACTTGTCTTCTACTTCCCTATTCACATCAGACATGAGAGTAGAGGTATCCGACAAGGTGACCCTCTCTCACCATACATATTCATCATGTGTAGTGAGGGTCTCTCGGGTCTGTGCAATAGAGCGCAAGCGGATGGGACTTTGGTCGGGATTCAGGTAGCACGGGGGTGTCCCCAAGTCAACCATCTCCTCTTCGCGGATGATACTATGTTCTTCACTAGAGCAAACAAAGACTGCTGTGTCGCCCTCTCCCTGATTTTACAGCAATATGAAGAAGCTTCGGGACAACGTATCAATCCGGACAAGTCGTCAATAACCTTTTCGAGAAAAACACCACTGGCTCTTAAGACAATGGTTAAGAGGAGGCTTAAAATTGATAAAGAGGGGGGTGTAGGAAAATATCTGGGTTTACCGGAGCATTTTACGAACGAAAAAGGATCTCTTTGCCTCAATAGTTGATAAGATTCAACAAAAAGCCCGAGGATAGTCAACTAAGTTTTTGTCAATGGCAGGGAAGCTGGTAATGCTGAGAAGTGTGTTGTCGACTATGCCATCACATTCTATGACAAGGCTCTTTAAGCATAAGGGATTGGTGTGTGACGTGTACGTACTAACCTTTCGAATATCATTAAAGTTTTTGATGACTTGAGAGACTTGGGTAACATTGGCAAGGTTCTCCAGTGGCTTTAGAAGATGGCGTAAAATAAGAACGTCGGACTATACAACCATCATACCAGAAGCGATTAATGGATGTCGCATGTTGAATGCATCTCCTAACACAATCACTCCTTTCTTCTCACTCAACGTAGCAGACATGCTCTTGGTTGGCACCACTTTCATGCTTGCTCCATCATTGATCCCTTTTATGAATATTTCACGGAGCTGTATAGGTATCTGAAATTATAATGAAAATTACTGTCTATAATTCACACTTTAAATTTTCACTATTCACATGGTTATTTCAACAGCTCAACTAAAAAGATGATGAATGCATATATTTTGCATGGACAGTTTTCAAATGATAAAATGTGCTTATATACAAATTTGGTTAGGCACAGACACAAGGAAATTCTCAACGAAATCTGGATACTATGCTGCTCTGCAATGCAGAACACAACTCCCAGAGGACTTACATCAGGAACTGAATAACCAGTTTGATTGGAATAAACAGGTTTGGAAGCTCCCAACAGCACCGAAAGTCAAGATGTTTCTGTGGAAAGTTTTTAAAAACACGTTACCGGTAGGGACTAACCTGGTAGCAAGGAACATACCGGTAGATCACAGATGTAAAAGGTGTGGCCTCCCTGAATCTAGTACTCATCTTCTCTTGCACTGCTCCTTTGCGCAACAAGTCTGGAAAATCTTACCGTACGGAAGGAGCATTGAGGCAAGCGGATTATTAGATTTAAGGGAGGGTTGGATGAGGTTGCGCAATGAAGTGGTACTACCGCCAGTGGGACTGACCTCTCAGCAACTTACCCCATGGATCTTTTGGCATATCTGGTTAGCAAGGAACAATGTGTGTTTCAACAACAAGTACATCACACCGGAGGAAACAGCAACTCGGGCCTTAGCTGCAGCCAGAGAATGGAATCTTAGCCAAACTCAAGAATGATTTGTGAAGAAAAAACAGAGCACTCTGGTGGCTGTAGCGCCTAGTGGTGTCCTGATTCGTACTGACGCTGCGTGGAATGAAAGTCTTTTGCTTGCAGGCCTGGGTTGGACAATAACTACGGAAAACCGGTCCTGCAAGTTCGCACTATATGCAGAATTCGTCGGATCTCCCCTAGTTGCTGAAAGTCTGGCCTTGCGAGCCGCTCTGCATAAATGCAAGGATATGGAGCTACGAAGAATTTGTTGTGAATCTGATTCATCTCTTCTGATCAAGGCGTTGCAGACGAATGTTATGAGCATGGAAATCTACGGTATCGTGGCGGATATCAATGAACTAATTCTTGCTTTTGATTCTGTTGCTTTTCGATGGATTTCTAGAGAGAAAAATAGGGAAGCTGATATGTTGGCTAAGAATTGTCTAGCTGATGAACAAGTATTGTATGCTTTAAATGTTACCTAACTCTCTGAATGAGTAATGAATGTTTGTGTTTCAAAAAAAAAAACTGAAGTAGAGTAATGAATCAGGGCTTGAGCGAAGGAGCGTGGTAGCTTATTAAAGGCACCAGCGCAACCCCCTGATCTTGTCTCTTCTGGAGTCTGGTGTTCCAGTGAAGATGTAAGCGTTTCGTGATGGAGAGAATGAAAGCCGCAAGAAAATAAATTAGGAGAATCTTGAGCTCGTGGCGTTGAGTTGATCTACTCATTATCTGATTCGAATTCAAGAACTTGGGTTCTTTAAAAGTTTCGACCTTTTTCTATATAGTTGTAGAAGTATGCTACTGAAATAAATGGTGAAGTTGGGTTTATGCTTAGACATGAAGGGAAGGATAGATACTACTTGGCAAAGACATCACAGCTGGTTCAATGTATGAACATAATGATGGGGTTTGAGTACAAGTCGGTAGTACCGTTAGAATAGGTTAAAAAAATAAATAAATTACAGGATTTAATCTTTCAACTTTACACAAGACGTCACCGAAGATCGACCGTCTTTTCTACACTGCAAGACATGCTTGAGTCAGTCCGTTATCGTCCCTGTTCGTCTTCTTATCCCGAGCTTTTCGAACAGCTAACTGAATCAGTCTTTCATGCTCTTTCAACATATCATCCAAGTTTCCTCCATTAGAAACCAATGGCCCTGAGTAGTTCATTCTCTCAATCTTCTCACCGTGACCCTAAAGATAACAAATACTATGATTAGCCCACAGAGTTTCTTTCTTCCCAAGCAAAGCAAAACACACAATAATGGTCAAGAATCAAGATGTTCTGCTTACTCGTTTGGATTCTTTGTCTTTTGTAGAATATTTTGGTTTAACCAGCAGACGTTGAGACCAGTCACCATCCCCTTTGTTATTATTATAACTATCTTCAAGCCACCGTGGATTTGCTACAGAGAAATGTGATGCATCTCTAGCAGCTACTGAGTTTGAGAACTTTGATAATTGTGGTGCTCCTCGTTGAACAAAAGAACGTTGTGTCCTCAGTTCTTTTCTTGGTGACCGACTCGAACCCATCATGACACTCTCTCCACTTCTATTAACAGAGGACAGACCATACCTCGTGTATCCGTTTTCTGTGGTTCCACTCTTCAGTGCTGCATCTTCATTAGTATTGAGCTTTTCACTCAATCCTGTCTGGCTACTCTGCCCTTGAGGTTTCTTTTTAAACAAGAAAATAAACCAAAAGATAAGATTACATGACTATAAACTATATTGTAAAAATTCGCTAGGCTGCCTTATAGACGATTATTGTTTAGACGAGTTTAAACCGATTTTTGAACGCCTACAACCAATTTTTTTTTATTTCAAAACCGGTCTAAAAATTGTTTCATTTAGATCCGAGGAGTGCCTAGGCAACGCCTAGAGCGATTTTAGAACACTGACAATAAACAACAGTATGTCTATTATGAGAGAATACATACTTGTATTGATGGTAGTAACTCGCCATTGGCTTTAGATTCTCTTGATACTTGTTTTGACTCATTCTGTTTACTGCTTGTGCCTTTCTTTCTGATTAATAAGAGAAAATTGAGGTGTGTCAGTGTTGGTTATAGAAGAACCTTTTTATGTTAACACTATGATACTAGTAGAATCTGAATCTTACCGTCTTGCTTCCTCCTCTCGAAGCTTCACATCACTTTCCTTTCTCGGTTGGTACTTTGGTAAACTTGATGGCTCGCTTGCAAAAGGCTCTGTGGTAAAGAACTGATAAAAGAACGAAACAAGAACATAGTGTGAGACAAGAAGGAAAAAGACTTGCAATAATATAATCCTAATCATAGCTTGTACCTCGCTTTGAAGGGCAATAGCCGTGGTTCCACGGACATCTGGCTCAACAGCTAGAAGAACCTCAACTAGTGCTAAAGCTGAAGAAGGAAGACTCTTAAACGTCTCGGCTACACACCTCTTGTAAGGATGCTGAGGTTTAAAAATGGTCGCATCTGGAAGTTTAGATCTTTTCCAATAGTCTTCAGAAGGTGAGCCACAGAGTTTGAAGATCTTGTGTAGTTGTTCTACCTCAGTTCTTCCAGGCATGATAGGCTTCCCATTAAATAGTTCTGCTAGAATGCATCCTGTGCTCCACATGTCCACAGTAATGCCGTAGTCTGTTGACCCTAGCAAGAGTTCAGGTGGACGGTACCACAAAGTTACAACACGGCTAGTGAGAGGCTGCTTCTGATGGGGGCCGTAAAAGTTGGCAAGACCGAAATCTCCAATTTTGAGATTGTTGTTTTGGTCGAGGAGAAGATTCGAGCCTTTGATGTCACGGTGCAATACACCTCGGCTGTGACAGTGTTCAAGACCATGTAGCAACTGTTTCATATAGCATTTAATCTGCCAAACACACAATGTTTTAGATAAAAACCCTCCACGTTAGTCCTAGGCATATTATCTGTAACCAAAAAACAGAAACTGGACCGAAATTTACAAAAATCCGACAGTTCCTATTCTTCTAAACACGAGAAACCAAAAAACTGAACCGAAAACCGAACAAATAACCGAATATTCAAAATATAAAAAATATATTTTTTTTAATTTTTTTTGTATATACATTATTTATAAATAAAAATATTCAAAAATCCAAATTGCCTGAATATTTTTTATTTTTTATTTTTTGGATTTAACTCGAGTTTTTGGCTTTAAACCAAATCTGAGCTATTTCTAATTTGATTCCCTTGGGATTTTACTAAAAGAAATAGAAACCGACCCGAATCCTAAAATGTCAGATTCCTAAACACCTCAACTCGAATAACCCGAACCGACCTGCACTAAACCACATATAATAGAACAATACCTGTGGCTCAGAGAACTTAACACCAGGTGTTGAAGCAAGGCCTGAGAGATCATGTTCCATATATTCAAATATAAGATACATACTCCCTGATACCCCGGAAGTGATCAAACCCTCAAGCTTCATAACGTTGGGATGGTCAAGCCTTCTAAGGATGATGATTTCTCTTGCCATGAACCGAACACTGTCAGGATCCATATTAGCAAACCGCACTTTCTTCAGTGCAACTATTTGGTTTGTCTCTAGGTCCCTGGCTTTGTACACACTGCTATATGTCCCTTGTCCAATCTACCAGTAAACCAACAATGTCAATCAAGGTTCAAAAAATGGGCTAGGCAACAGCATAAACAATAATTCTCTATAGGGCGCCTAAACCTAGCGACTTCTTGAACATTGATCTCAAATATATAAATAAACAAAATAACTAACCTTCTCCAACTTTTCGAAAGAATCTGGCTTGCGTGGAATCCATCCATTGATAGCTTCTCCAGCAACAGATGCTAACCAAGAAGGCCAACCAGCCATAACCTGAGCACCTCTTTCTCCATTACTAACACTGCTTATTCTAGTCATCCTAGGTTGTTGCAATGCCTCACGTCTCTGGAAGACAGACCTGGAAGATTTTCTTTCAATATTCACCATCTTGTTCTCACCCTCTTCATTAGATGATATGGGGGTTGGATTCTTGGCATCAATGGGTATTAGGAGCTTCAAGGTGGCTTCTTCCTTGCTGTTGCTGGCATTGATAAAGCCTTGAGTTTCCTCGGATCCTACATTGACTATGCTGGATGAAGCAGGCTTTTTCTTCTTCTTTGAGGTTTTTTTAGGCTTGCTTCTTCTCTCCTTCACAATGTTGTTGTTGTCAATGTTCTGGTTGCTGATGCTATCATTTGCTCGTATTCCTTTGGAGAATTTGCAGCCCATAATTCTCCACAGTTTCCTGATCGGAACCAGGAAACTGTATGGTTTGATTAGCCTCCCTATGCTTCTTTTTTTCTATTATTGAATATATCAATTTCTTCCATAACCAAGGGAGCAAGGCTTATTACTTTATGGATCAGATGTGCCTTTGGAATTGCTACCAAGTGCGTAAATCCTAAGAACAAATGTAAGGAAACCCTAGAAGAATGAGGAAGAGAAGGTTTTGAAGATCTAAAAGAAATGCAAAAACGTAGAAACAATAATGGAGAGAGAGAGAGAGGTTGGAATATGAGTGGTTCCAGAAATAGCCTATAAGAGGATTTAGGTAAGAGGTTTCTTTCTCTGTATCTATTTTAGGAAACTCATTGAGCAAACAGAATAACCAAAAGCTACAATACAAACAAGCAGCCGGTCTACAACGGTATCTCTCCTCAGATGATATTCATACTGGTCAACTATTATTCTCATAAACACAAGTTTAGGCTACTTGGTTGGATAAACAAAATTGAATTATAATTAAAACAATTCCACACAAAATGAAAATCTGGACTCCAAAATTCTCATATAAATCATATTCTTGGTTCAAGTGGCTACAAATGCAGAGTTCCAAACACACACAGCAAGAACAGGAAAGAAAGTAGAAAAGAACTAGTAGCCTCCCTTGAGGTCGTTGACGACGTCGTAAGGAATTGGGGTGACAGACTCCAAGGTCATACCTTCGACCATGAATCCTGGTTTGGGTCCTTTAGGCTGCCTCTTGGTGCTTATTGTCTCGCCTTTGGCTTTGGCTGCAGCTTTCAACTCATCGTTTTTCTTTATCCTCAGTTTGAACTCTTCCGCACATCTAGACTGCTGCACATGCTCCACACGCACATGAAGCCTCTTCTTTATGATCCTGTTCCCAATCTAAAACACACACAACCACCAAACATTTAATTTAGTCAATCACGTTATCCACCAAGAGATTCACTACTACATAAGACCAAACATAGACCAATAGAAAAACAAAGACGAGTTTTATGGTTAACTGTCACTAATCTAATTAAAGCTCAAATCTTAATCTAACAATAAGATTGACGCAGTGTAGTAACATTTACATATAATAATGTAAACATAAGAGACGAGACATCATCCATCAGACCTGTTTGTTGACTTCGACACCAACAGCACGTTTGGTAACGTTCCAGACACGACCAGTCCGACCGTGGTAGAACTTGTGAGGCATACCCTTGTGGATGGCGCCATTCACTTTAACATCGACGTATTCGCCGACCTTGAAGGTCCTGAGGGACGTGGACAATGGAATTGTACCCTTCTTCCTGAACCCCCTCGCGAACAGATCCCTCGTTCGAGCACGAACTCCATGTCCTGCCGGCATTTTTTCCCGAGCGAACAAATGAAGAAAAGCTAGAAGCCGCCGAACTTACGAAATGAGAAAGACAGCTTATTTATATGTCTTTTTGTCTTTAGGGTTTCTTTAACGGGCCTTGTCTGAAGACTTGGGCCTATTTGTTTGTTCTCCTAGTCATAGATTTGGGCTTAACTGTTTAAACCGTTAATTAACTAACTTTTGTCTGTAGAATTTATGTATTTTAGCCCCAAACTAACATAAGGTTCAAATTAAACCAAGTAACCATACAAAACTATAAACCTAAACAATGTAAGCTGCAAGGAAAATTTGTTAGCAAATTTGCACTAAAAGATTTTTTTTTCTCTTTCTTTCTTGTGGAAGGCATAGAGAAGGGTCCCATGGGGCTTTGATGACATTAACCAATTCTGTATATAGTTGTCATTTACACTTTTATTATTTGGCAATTCTTTTGAGACTTTTATAGATTTGTTAAGCTCCTTTTGTTTTAAATATAAACAAGTTGGCAGACATAAACTGTTATATGACACTAAATCATGTTTAGTGATTATTTATATTGTTAAATCTAAGCAAAATCTTACTTTAATCATGTTTAGTAATAAGCATATCTACTCGGATACAGCTAATCATGTCAGTACTGGTATTGTTTTAATAACCTATCACATTTACAGAAGTAATAGCAAAGTCGACTAAAAAAACTAACATTTCAAACTATATCACTTCCAAAAGTATTTTATCATTCTATTAAAGGAAAACAAAATAAAAATTGGAGTTAACACTACTAACCATCATGTTACTCATGTATCACTGTGAAACTCTAAAACAAAACAATGAATACAAATTTGGAATGGTCCATTATTTTAATGTGGATCATCCCAGCCAGAGAGGCAACTCCAAAGTACAAAAAATCGTGAAGACCATAACACTAGCGTTGTCGTCTAACGTCTTCCAACCTAACTCCACTTTCCACTTCTGGTCATTGCCTTCATTAAAACTACTTTTGTCTTCTTATTGATATTTTTTTTCTAATTTTCATCTTATCCTTTGGATGATTCTCTTTGACCAGATTGAGATCATCTTCAATTTGTTCTTCCCACTTCCACAGTGATAGTTACCTCTGTATACAAATAAATCAGTTTAAATGGATTTAACTCCAGAAAATTAGAGAGAAAAAGAGTTTTTTTTTTCCTTCCTATTTTCATATTTCTTGGGCCACCGTTCTGTTTTGGCGAGAAAAATGTTACCGACGAAGCCGACCTTGTTCTTGATTTATGTGTGAGATTCGTCCTTTCTCCAAAGTGAGCTTCTTTTTTTTTAAAATGATTTCCCATTTAAAAATATAAAACAGAGTGCCCCATACTCATCCAATACATGTGCGTACGTATATAAGTGGTCCCATTCATCGTCGTCGTCTGTGCTAGGGAGCACAAATAATAGAGAAGAGAGAAAGCAGCACAAGTTGAGAGGCGGTCATCGAGGTCAAGCTTTAGAAGAAAGACCTCTAAAGAGTGTGAGTAGACAAGTTCTCATCATGGTCTCTTACTTTTCTTGATTTTACATATAAATATCGAATCTTTCTTCTATTGTTTTTATTCTTAGTGCTTGTCAGAAGCTGGACTCTCACCCTAGCTTTTTTCCCCGTCTTAGTTTCTTAAACTTGTCAGTACCTTTTAAGTTAATTATCTAAAAAAAAAAAAAAGAATCTGTTTTCTGAAAACAGAGAGGTCTCTTTTGATCTGGCTTTTGATGTGTGTGTTTGTTTTTATAAGACCATTTATAACAAGAAGCATCCCAACAGTCTCTATCTATTAGCGTTCTTCACTCTCGAAGTTGCTTTCGCTGGTGGGACTTTATCGCTCCTTTCCTAAAGGTATAGCTATAAATTCTCATAAGAATTAACCTATCTATTCTATTATATATGTAGCTGTATTTGAATATTGATAGGCAAATTAATTAAGATCCTCGTCATTGTTAGTATCATATACTTAGAGAGGTATGAATGTTTTGTTTTTAACTTTTACTTGCAATTTAGTTTTTGTTGTCTTGTCTCTGGTGTCAGGCAAAAAAACATGTCAGGCTCTAGGCCAACTCAGTCCTCTGAGGGCTCCTCAAGGCGATCAAGACACAGCGCTAGGATCATTGCACAGACCACCGTTGACGCAAAGCTCCATGCTGACTTCGAGGAGTCAGGAGGCAGTTCCTTTGATTACTCAACCTCAGTGCGTGTAACCACCCCAGCTGTGGAGAACAACCAGCCGCCGAGGTCCGACAAGGTGACCACGACATATCTCCATCACATACAAAAGGGAAAGCTGATCCAGCCCTTCGGCTGTTTGCTCGCCTTGGATGACAAGACCTTCAAAGTCATCGCGTACAGCGAAAACGCCCCTGAGCTCTTGACTATGGCTAGTCACGCGGTCCCCAGCGTCGGCGAGAACTCTGTTCTAGGCGTTGGGACGGATATAAGGAGCCTCTTCACTGCTCCTAGCGCCTCTGCGCTGCAGAAGGCTCTTGGATTCGGAGACGTCTCTCTTCTGAATCCCATTCTAGTCCACTGCAGGACTTCCGCGAAGCCGTTTTACGCGATTGTGCATAGGGTCACAGGGAGCATTATAGTCGACTTTGAACCGGTGAAGCCTTACGAAGTTCCCATGACGGCTGCTGGTGCGTTGCAATCTTACAAACTAGCTGCGAAAGCGATCACTAGGCTGCAGTCTTTGCCTAGCGGCAGCATGGAGAGGCTTTGCGATACGATGGTTCAAGAGGTTTTTGAGCTCACTGGATACGACAGAGTGATGGCTTATAAGTTTCATGAGGATGATCACGGCGAAGTTGTCTCCGAGGTGACGAAACCCGGTCTTGAGCCTTATCTTGGTCTGCATTATCCAGCCACTGATATCCCTCAAGCGGCTCGGTTTCTTTTTATGAAGAACAAAGTTCGGATGATCGTTGACTGCAACGCAAAACATGTGAAGGTGCTTCAAGACGAGAAGCTATCCTTTGATCTCACCTTGTGCGGCTCTACCCTTAGAGCGCCGCACACCTGCCATTTGCAGTACATGGCCAATATGGATTCTATTGCATCTCTTGTTATGGCGGTTGTAGTTAACGAGGAAGAAGATGGAGAAGCTACTACTACGCCTCAAAAGAGAAAGAGGCTATGGGGTTTGGTGGTTTGTCACAACACAACTCCGAGGTTTGTCCCGTTTCCTCTCAGGTACGCCTGCGAGTTTCTAGCTCAAGTGTTTGCGATACACGTTAACAAAGAGGTGGAGCTGGAGAACCAGATCGTGGAGAAGAACATTCTCCGCACGCAGACGCTCTTATGCGATATGCTGATGCGCGATGCTCCTCTGGGGATTGTCTCTCAGAGTCCCAATATAATGGACCTTGTGAAATGCGACGGAGCAGCTCTTTTGTATAAAGAAAAAGTATGGAAGCTTGGAAAAACTCCAAGCGAGTTTCATCTACAAGAGATAGCTTTTTGGTTGTGTGAACACCACGCTGATTCAACCGGTCTAAGCACTGATAGCTTGCATGACGCTGGGTTCCCAGGAGCTTTGGCTCTTGGGGATTCAGTATGCGGAATGGCGGCGGTGAGGATATCTTCCAAAGACATGATTTTCTGGTTCCGTTCTCATACAGCTGGTGAAGTGAGATGGGGAGGTGCGAAGCATGATCCAGATGATAGAGATGACGCGAGGAGAATGCACCCCAGGTCATCGTTCAAGGCCTTTCTTGAAGTGGTTAAGACGAGGAGTTTGCCTTGGAAGGACTATGAGATGGATGCTATACATTCATTGCAGCTTATTCTGAGGAATGCTTTCAAGGATGGTGAAGCTACCGATGTGAATACGAATATTATTCACTCGAAGCTTAATGATCTGAAGATTGACGGTATACAAGAACTAGAAGCTGTGACTAGTGAGATGGTTCGTTTGATTGAGACTGCTACTGTGCCGATATTGGCGGTTGATTCTGATGGGTTGGTTAATGGTTGGAACACGAAGATTGCTGAGCTGACTGGTCTTCCTGTTGATGAAGCGATTGGGAAGCATCTCCTCACACTTGTTGAAGATTCTTCGGTGGATATCGTTCAGAGGATGTTAGAGAATGCATTAGAAGGTAACTTCTCTTCCTTTACTTGCACTGAGTTTTGCTAAGAATATTTCAACTCGCCTGGTATTTTGAACCAAAGCTGCCGAACCGAACCTAATTTTGGTTAGTTTGGTTAGAAGTTTGATTCTATTCAGTAGGTTTTCCATAAAAAATAGTTTTGTTCGCCAACCGGTTACTTCGGTTTTCTTCTTTTTTAAAATATATACCCAGACCATACTACAAAAACCGAACCAAACTAACCGAACTAAATAAATTTCAAACCGAATTATCTGAAATTTTAACAAAACTAAACCAAAATCTAACCGAAATCAAAAACGTATATAGGATTTTCGAAAACCGAACTAACAAAATACCGAAACAAACTTTATTTTGGATTAATTTGTAATATTTATGTTGAACCGAACTAACAGAACCGGCATGTCTAGTTTCAACTATTTGACACTGTTTGGTGTTTTATTTTCCTTTTTCTCCCTCAAAATGCTGATAAACTTCGGTTGTATATATATGTAGGAACTGAGGAGCAGAATGTTCAGTTTGAGATCAAGACACATCTGTCAAGAACGGATGCTGGACCAATAAGTTTAGTTGTAAACGCATGCGCAAGCAAAGACCTCCACGAAAACGTGGTTGGTGTATGTTTCGTAGCCCATGATCTCACCGCACAGAAGACCGTGATGGACAAGTTCACTCGTATCGAAGGTGACTACAAGGCCATCATCCAAAACCCAAACCCTCTGATCCCGCCCATATTCGGAACCGACGAGTCCGGGTGGTGCACGGAGTGGAATCCAGCAATGTCAAAGCTAACCGGCTTGAAGCGTGAGGAGGTGGTGGAGAAGATGCTGTTGGGAGAAGTCTTTGGAACTCAAAAGAAGTCGTGCTGTCGTCTCAAGAATCAAGAAGCGTTTGTGAACCTTGGGATTGTGCTGAACAATGCTGTGGTGACAAGTCAGGAAGCTGAGAAAGTGCCGTTTGGTTTTTTTACGAGTGGTGGGAAGTATGTGGAGTGTTTGCTGTGTGTGAGTAAGAAGCTTGACAGGGAAGGTCCGGTGACTGGGGTGTTCTGTTTCTTGCAACTTGCTAGTTATGAGCTGCAGCAAGCGCTTCACGTGCAGCGTCTAGCTGAGCGTACTGCGCTGAAGAGACTAAAGGCTTTGGCTTATATAAAAAGAGAGATTCGGAATCCGTTGTCTGGGATCATGTTTGCAAGGAAGATGATGGAGGGGACTGAGTTAGGTCCTGAGCAGAGAAGGATCTTGCAAACTAGCGGTTTGTGTGAGAAGCAACTCAGCAAGATTCTTAATGATTCTGATCTTGAAAGCATCATTGAAGGATGCTTGGATCTTGAAATGAAAGAGTTCACCTTAAACGAAGTGCTGACTGCTTCCACAAGTCAAGTAATGATGAATAGCAACGGAAAGAACGTTTGCGTAACTAATGAAACAAAGGAAGAAGTAATGTCTGAAACTCTGTATGGAGATAGTATTAGGCTTCAACAAGTTCTTGCAGATATCATGTTGATGGCTGTTAACTTTACACCATCCGGACGTCAGCTAACTGTCACAGCTTCCTTGAGGAAAGATCAGCTTGGGAGATCAGTGCATCTTGCTTATTTAGAGATCAGGTAAAATATTAATGAATTACATAATATGATGTTATTAGAATGTGTGCATTGAGGAGATTGTTGTGTTGATGAAAACAGGATAACGCATACCGGAGCTGGGTTACCAGAGTTTTTGCTACACCAAATGTTTGGGAGTGAGGAAGATGTGTCGGAGGAAGGGTTAAGCTTGATGGTTAGCAGGAAACTGGTGAAGCTGATGAATGGAGATGTTCAGTACTTGAGAGAAGCTGGGAAGTCTAGTTTCATTATCACTGCAGAACTCGCTGCAGCAAGCAAATAGTCACCCAAAAGAGAAAAAGGGTGTGTTGTGGATTGATATGATGGTCATTCTCTTTGTTTGTAACTTTCCTTATTGCTTTTGTTTTCAATAACGATGAAATATCCATCCATTTACATCTTCTGTTATCTTAAGCTGTAAATATGGATGTATATCTAATCTCCTGTGAAGTGTTTTGGTTTCATGATGTATTATTCAAAAAATGATGTATGATTATTGAGGTAATTTATAGTCAGTGGTGATCAAAAGTTACAGAAACCATTCAAGGAATGTCTCTACTGATATCATCTCTGAGTCTATGCCTCAAGTTAATGCAACAGGCTAGAGTTTAGAGGTAATGTATGACCATTTCCTTCAGTATGTTGCAAGAATCATTTGTTTTAAACAGTTGGCTTTAGCTTAACTCCATAAAGATGCAGACAGAATTGTACATTCTACAGGAATCTAGCTAGCTGGCATTCTACACGAATCTAACTAGCTGGCCATATGGAAATGCACTTAGATTTGAAAGCACCACATGGGAGGAAGTATAAAACTTTTGATCTTATCAATTAATCAAATCAGTTTTATTAGGTCCATATGTGAGAGACTCTCAGGTTGATATAAAGGGCCAGATAAGTAGCTTACCTGCTTTCATATTATAGTTGGAAGTTTTTTAATAAGATCAACTAACATCAGCTTTACCTGTTTGGCTGTTTCTAGTCAACTAGAAATCAAAAAAATAAATTCGGACCATGCACAGAAGATGTTGATTTTTGAAGTAACTTAAATATTTGTGCATGAGTAAAATACCACATTTGGACTTGGCCGGCATGCCTTTTACGATTAGAAAAAAAATAGTTTTAGTGGGATACAGATGTTTTCCTAAAGAGAAAATGAATATTAAATTTTGAGGCCAGTATAAATACGAATGTAGATTGTTAATTATTCATTCATATAATCAACATACAAACTCTAAACAGGTATTTGCCTGAGTGTTTTACTATTATGTTGATTAGCTTTCTTCAAAGCTGATTTCGCGTTTGTTCACAACAGTAGATCGTAAATGTGACAATGGAACTCAAAAATGCACAAACAAAGATCAGTTATTGGTTTCACTGCACAACATAAATTAAAACAGAACCGGGGAAAAAAAAAAACATGTAATGAATTTGGAGAAGAAGATCATCATTTCTTGGGTTGGAACCTAGTTTTAATGTGTTTAACAGTTCCTGAAGACGTCTGAAAGGCTTGAGCCAAGATCTCATCAGGAACAGGAGGCGTAGAGCCGAACAAAGTAGCACCAAGAGACTGAGTTCCAGGAAGCTGACTATTAAAAGCAGCAATGACAGAGGCAGGAACGTCACCGTTGTTCTTCTGGAAGTGAACAAGTCCTTTGGGGAAAGCAAATACGTCACCTTTCTTGAGAGACTGAGAGATGAGCTTGTTCGCGGTCGTGAGAAACCCAACGTCGAGTGTTCCTTGGAGGACGTAGACGACTTCGGTGGCACGTGGGTGAGTGTGAGGCGGGTTTGAACCACCTGGCGCGTAGTCGATGCGAGAGAGGGAGACACCGAGTGTGTTGAGTCCTGGCAGGTTCATTACGTTGGCTCCTGTGACTAAGGCACCGAATGTGTTGTTGGTGAGACCTGGATTCGCTAGTGCTTGTGAGAAGAAGTCGAGGGACGTGACGTTAGCTGCGTCTTTGCAAGGGAAGCCGTTGACTTTGATTCCTGAAAGTTTTAAAGAAAGATAAATAAAATGGAAAATGAGAGATGAATAAAGTTTTTATTACCGGAGGAGAGATCAGCGACGCAGAGGTCTTGGAGCATGTCGGGATCTGCGGAGACTGTAATGAGGAAGAAGAGGAAGATGGAGAGGAATGGAGTTGGTGAAGCCATGAATTTTTTGATTCTTGATTGATGGTGATGAGAGAGATTGTAGACGGAGAGAGATGATGCTTTAAAAGCAAGGAAACATGAATGGCCTTGTCAAAATAAAAAATAAAAGTCAAAGGTCAACGTATACTAGACGCATAGATCAGGTCTGTGCTGTTGAAAATAATGACTCTACACCTGTTTTGGTATTACACGGTATGTATATTTAATGACTTCACCTAATCATGTTAAATGTTTTTGTCTTACTTTTACCGTTTTTGTTATTATTAAAAGTTTAAAACCTTGATTTTGCACAAACATCAGATTGTTTAGATTGTTTAGAACGTAAACGGCACCGTTTGCTGTCTCGGAACAAAGTTTTATTTTCAAGCCCATTTCCGGCCCGTTTGTAAAGATAACAACTAATAGGCTACGTTGTAATACAAAAATTTGTCAACCTCTGAAAGGTTGTATAGGTGATCGGTCGGTAACTTTCTAGATTAACAGATCCTATTGTGTGTGAAAAGGATAAATCAATAGCATTTTTTTCTTATTATAGGATAGTTTCCATTTAAGTTATAAATTTTATTCATGGATCAAATTAGTTGTGTGTATAAACGTTGTAATAATGGTGACCATGTTCAATAAGAAAATCTATTCAGAATATGATTTGTTTTTACTAAAGGCCTAACTGCGATGATGATGAACTCAAAGGCGCCTACGGATGCTCAGGCTAAAGCTCCAACATGGGTCTTCTGGGACATCAACAGGTGTCCGGTTCCCGCTGGCGTCGATGTTCGTATCATCGGTCCGTGTATAAAAAGTGCTGTGAATAATTTAGGCTACATGGGTCCTCTCACCATCATTGCCATTGGCATACTAACAGACGTCCCTCTTGACGTCCTGCGAGCCATCTATTTCTCTGGAATCGCTCTCCATCGCGTTCCTACAGGTTAATATCTCTTTATCCTAATTTATTTATTTGTTAAAAAAATTAATTAGGCTTTAGATTCTCATCTGTTTAGTTTCTGAAACAGATATGAATGGAATTAAAGATGATTTTCACCTTGATTATGCAGTAATTAACAGTTAATATGAAAATCTGAGGAATTTCATCTAGCTTACGTATATGTGACTACTAACATTCTTTATCTCATTCTGATTGAGTCCAAGACTTATATTTTGTGCAGTAACTCAACATCCCAAACTTGCATCATTTTCTCAACCAATGAAGTTTCATGCATGGATCAACATTTCGACGTTCTGCATGCAGCTTTCAGTTGTAACCCTAGCATATTAAAATAAGTAAGCAAGAAAAAAAACAGAAAATAAATCTGTTATAGCAATAAGATTTAGTGGAATTCATTTACATCTTTTAAAGTATTATTGATATTAATATGTTGTAAGAAAACTAAAATATTGTATAGGTACATGTAAATAAATCATAGGATAGAAGAAAAGAATGCAAAGATTTCATGACATTGTTTCTCCATTTCTTTTGGGCACAATAGATATCTAATCTATTAATTTAGAGTCCTATTTTTTATCTACCATACAAAAGTCTATGTTAGACCATTAATTAGAAACTAAACTAATTATCCTAAATTTATGCATATATGATATTTTCTAACAGAAACATTATATACATCTAAACAATAACATTCTTAAAAAAAAAGCCAAATACATTTCCATTATGCAATTATTTTGTTTATCATATTTAGTCTAGACCAAACTTTATATATGGTTAAGTAACTAATTTCGAAATTGAATAGTATATCCCAATTCTTTTTGAAATTATCATAAAATTATATACGTAAAAATTGATATTAAATATATATCTTTATAACTTATTTTATATTTTAAATGTTATTTTTAAAAAAAAGCGGGTTCAAATCTAGTGTTTATTAATTGTTAGCAAACCGCGACAAATGTTTATGTTAGTTAATCATCCTCAACATAAGATACGCCAATCAGAACTAACACAATGATTGGTTTATTCGGTTCACATGCACCTTTGTCTCTTGCGTTCCACTAAACTTTATTATAATGCAAATGCATATTACGATAATCTGTTGGTCGGTAAATAAGATTAACTTTGAACTGAGATGATTGACTTTTTCATATGCCAAACAAGTTCTAAATATCTTTTCCTTTCATTTGTATAATGTCGAAATTAGAATAATGTGTTTGACAAACCAATTTCTTATTATTTTAAAAATATACTAATATCGTCTTTGAATTTTAATGTCAAAACAAACATTGAACATTTTTTATTTTACCGGTCAAGTTATTGCGTTAGGTTATTTATAATATTTAAAAGTGGCTGTTTCGGATTGAAATCTTAATTAAACAATAGTTTTGATATAAAGTAAATCAATTGACATTAGGATAATAATAATATGAAATCATCCCATCTCTTCCTTCATGTTTATCAAAGTCAAATCCTCGAAGCTATGTTCTTTTAACAACAAAAATATTGAATTCAGAAACCTAGATCAATTTTTTTTGAAAAAAGTGTCACTTCTTGTTAAGGCTTGTAATGTATTTATCAGATTTGCTTTAATTTTATGTTTTCCTTTTGTCTTGTAATTATTTACAGGTCTGAAAAAATGGTGAAGGGTGCATCTCTGGATCACAACTCGTTCACGGAAACAGAAAGAAACTGATTTATTACGTTCATCGTTATTCTTCAACAGATTAATTGCAAAGACAGACCTTTTGAACCATCGATAATACTATATACATCATAATCTTTATAGCCAAATAAAAAGTACATAGTATGAAAGTGAAAGATTTGCAAAAGAAAGAATAATATTTGACGTATGAAACACATTTAAAATAGAAATAAAGACACTTAAATCCACTATATGTACGTATGTATTGTATATGTTTTCGCTTTATTACATCTGTTAAAGAGTTAAGAAAAATAAAACCTAAAGGGACTGACCAAAAGAGACGGCCATTGGCTGAAGGTCCTTGCAGAACACGTCACTAGCTTCAGGTGTGTTCAAACTCTCGTTCTGGCTTTGGCTCCAAGGATCTGCCAAGCTCGAAACATTGGCTAAGTAATCTGCCTCTGATTTGACGAAGACCGGTAGAGAGATCGGTGTGTTCACATACTCTGACCATTTCAAATCCTCGAAGTTATGATTAGGTCTGACTAGAGAAGGATAAAGATTTGAGACTGACCATGTGAAACCGCCGTTGTCGGTGAAACTCGAAGTGTTGTTTGTCTGAAACTCCCAGTTAGGTGCTGCCTGATCAGTACTCGAACTGTTGTCCGGAGGAAGACTAATCGAAGGCTTAACACACGAGTGTGTCTGAAACACAGAACCAACCATGTTTCCGGTGCTAAACTGCACCGGAAACATGGAGCAGAGGGAAGAATCAACGGAAAGTCCGAGGTTGGAGTTGAAGTAGTCGGAGAAATCAGATGGCCTTACGTGGAAGAAGTCTTGGTTAGTCGCAGAGGAGGAACTAAGAGACATGTGGTCGTTGCTGCTTGTTGTTGGCTTCTCTCTGTCAACTTCGGAGATGGGTTTGTGTGTGTTTGGATCAATGCCTCTTTGTTTCAGCTTCTTCTTTATATTCGAGTTCCATAGATTCTTGATCTCGTTGTCGGTTCTTCCCGGAAGTTTAGCAGCAATCTGTGACCATCTGATAATAAAAAAAGACAGAACAGAGTAAAAAAACAGAGCAGAGATAGAAACAGAGGAACCCTAAAGAGATAAACTTTATCCTCTGTTTTCTATGATCTTTCTTTTACAGAATTATTATTTATTATGAGTTATTACCTGTTTCCAAGGACTGCATGTAGCTCGACGATGAGATTCTCTTCGTCTTGGGAGAAAGCTCCTCTCTTTAAATCAGGTCTCAAGTAATTGATCCATCTCAATCTGCAACTTTTACCACATCTCTGCAAACCTGTATATAGTAGAAGAATCAGATTTGTTATTACAAAAAAAAGTAGCTTCTTTTTAGATTATGTTTTTTTTTTATATCTTGGAAATGTTACCGGCATGTTTAGGAACAGAGCTCCAGCAGCCATGACCGTGATGGGTGATGTGGTTGAGAAGCTTCTCGTCTTCATCGGGAGACCAAAGCCCTTTTCTCAGCTTTTGTTTGTAACAGCCAGAATGTCTCCCCATTTTGTTTATTAAAGCTGTAATGCTGAGCTAAAAGTAACAATAAAAGAGAAGAAAGCTCTGTTTTTTTCTTTAAGTATTGGAAGAAAAAATGTTTTTGAGCTGAGAGAATGTAAATGAAACTTTTGAAGGTAAATGGAATCTGAGGGGAAAGAGAAGAGAAAGATGGAGAAAATGAAGTAACAGATCTCAATATAAAGAGAGAGTATTAATAGGACTAAGAAAGTTTTATAAACAAAATGGTTTATTAAATGGTTTGCTGATTTTTTTTTGTTCTTTTTAATTTGCCTCTATCTCTCTCTCTAGAAGTTTTGTTAAAGTTATGTGCATTGTTGAACAATTTTGATTGGTCCACGTCAGATTGACTTACACTAATGGCAAAGAAAGTTCAAATAGTTTTTTTTGACATTTACATCACTCTGATCATCATCATACACTCGTCATATCAAATGCAGTAATTAAAGTATGATCGACATTAATTTCAATCAATCCCAAGAAAAGTATTTTCTTTTAGAGTTAAAATTGATGGTAAAGTGTGAGTTAAGTAGTGGAGACATGATCATTCATGTTCAACCTGTCCCCGAAGATTTTAGGAACTACTCCACTCTACGCAGCTAAAAACAGCGTGACCTAAGCAACTATTTTAGAGTTTAAAAAATAAAAATTCATGAAAGTAGTACTGGAGATTTTTCATGATCTTTTAAGAGTTTCTTTCTTTTAATATCCATATAAGTTTTTGGTTTACAAAAACCTTTTCTGGTAGAAATCTATATCTACAGTAATGTAAGGGAGATGTATCCAATTTAACATTTGATGTGATTTGATTTTTAATGAAGTTTTAGATGATTTCAATAAGTTACAGAGATTTAAGTGACTTTTGTTAAACTACTCTAGAATATCACCTAAAACTATGGGATTTGAGTTTTAATTTTTTTAACTAAGAAATCATACCCAAACACCCTAAAATCACCTGAAAACTTTAAAACTCCACAGCTTAAAATATTTTCAATAACAGTGGATTTCAGAGTACTTTAATAAATGTCAAATTCAATAACAGTGGATTTTAAATGAGTTTTTAAAATTCATGTTTCAATAACAGTGGATTTGTCATTTTAATACAAATCACCTGAAACTCTCAGTTGAATACATTCCCACTATTTTAGAGTTTAAAAAATAAAAATTCATGAAAGTAGTACTGGAGATTTTTCATGATCTTTTAAGAGTTTCTTTCTTTTAATATCCATATAAGTTTTTGGTTTACAAAAACCTTTTCTGGTAGAAATCTATATCTACAGTAATGTAAATGACGGAATGAGTATTTAAAATAGAACTTTTAAATATTCCATCAATTAGTTGACGAGAGTAACTTTCAATATCCGTGATTTATTTCTTATAAAATAATAGTATTTGTTAGAGTGTGAACAAAAATCTAAAAACAATTCGTGGTAATATTCATGGCAAGTCAACAAATTTTTTAATTAATGGATTATAATTGATGCGAATGTGAATTCCATATGAAGATGGCATGGATATTACAAACTTTTATCAAAGTCGCAGTGACTTTGGAGCGATGTGTGCTCCAAAAACGTTTTCAGTATGTGAGAAGGATCGGTATGGCACTCGTTGGTGATGATATATCATATATGCCTAAAAAATTATGTTAGCTACACTCATAGGCTGTGTTTAAGATATGTGAGTTTTTGAAAGTGATTCTCAATATCTTCATGCGAAAAAATCAATTTATTAACCTTTTTTGTGAACCCAGAGTAATCAGCTGCTCTCTCAACAAAGGTAAACCACATGCATAGACCAAAACTACAATTTACTACAGCAGTAGAAGGTTACAGAAAAATTATTTACAATGAGAATGGAATAATTAAAGTAACCCATTAGATGGTATGTAGATAAGAATGAAGACAAATAAGAGTTGTTTGTTGTCTTCGTGAAAGACTTCTGCAATGAATTAAAATTATTTAAAAGCAAATGCTAAATTAGGACTAAATCTTTGTGAAAATGAATGCATCAATTAACGGAAATAATGGGAAAGGTTTATAACCAGCAAGAAATTGACATAATTGGTTAATGTTTCCAGAAATGATTAAATGGAATTAAATAGCTATATAACGAAATTTAGAAATTTAGCTTTAAAAACACGGTTTCTTTTGCAGATGAATAAGAATAATTAATTGTCTCTTTTGTTTGCTTTATGCATTTTTAATTGACTCACTTCTCTTTGGCATTTTACTCCCTCTTTTGCCTTAAAATCAGTCATAACAGAGGCCTAGAGGGGGTATATTCTTTGCCCATGTACCCAAACTTTCCCACAGATACTCACATGTTGAATTTTTGTAGCTTTCTTACGTTATCTAGAGACGGCCACTCGTTAGACTCTTGCCGTTTATCCATTTGTTTATCGGGACCCAATCCTAAAAATATCGTGTACAACAATAAAAGACTATACGTAAACATGATTTCTTATTTTTAATTTTCAACGTCGTGATGTTAAAGTTATTTATCTTCTTGATTCTTCATATTTTCATATGGTGTATTTACAGAGCTGTATTATACAATATATGTAAGGCCTCCTAGCTACCGGTCTCGCTTACAGACAACCCGCTTTTGGGTTCATGTGTAGATTTTATAAATAACAGAGACGATTGAAACTAAGTGTAAATACTCAATACTAAAAGCCAATTCTTAACTAGTTTATGTAACTTAATTTAAATCTTGTTTGATAAACTATAAAGGTTTGCTAATCAGTAGTATGAAGCATTAGAGCATCTCCAATGGTACACAAAACTTTACTCTATATTTCACACAAAAATAGAATAACTCTATTATAGAGTTGGATTTGCTCCAATGGTTCACTCTATAGTCTTATCTAACTTTAATATTTCTAATTTCAACTAATGTAATTTTTTTTTCATCTACTATATTATGAAGCCTTTAACGGGGGAATATATTGTTTGATGCCATTGTTCATGCAGGGTGCACTAAAAATAAGCAAAACCGACGCGAAATTCTCATAATCAAACACGATTAAATAAATGGACTAGTGGATTTATTGTAGAATATCTCGAACCAAAGCTGTCAAAAGATACTTCAAATTAAATAATTCACCAAATAAGTGATTACAAGAGACGCCAATAATATATGGAAAGACTTGCAATTGCAGAGAGTTTCTTTTAAATCATACTCAATAAATTAATAGTCTAATCACTACAAGAAAACAGCGGTATTCTGACGGACATTCCGACGGAAAATGAAATCGTCGGAATATACCGAGGAATTTCCGAGGAAATTCCGAGGATCACTAGTTTGTCGGAAATGTCCTCGGAATATACCGACGGAATTCCGAGGAAACCTCAGTCCGTCGGAATATTCCGAGGAAATTCCGAGGATCACTAGTTTGTCGGAAATGTCCTCGGAATATACCGAGGGAGAACTTCGTCGGTATAATTCCTCGGAAGTTCATCGATCGATGCGTTTTTGGACATATATACATCGATCGATAGGAGTATACCGACGGACATTTTCCTCGGTTTATTCCGAGGAACTTTTCCCTCGGTATATACCGAGGGAAAAGTTCCTCGGAATAAACCGAGGAAAATGTCCGTCGGTATACTCCTATCGATCGATGTATATATGTCCAAAAACGCATCGATCGATGAACTTCCGAGGAATTATACCGACGAAGTTCTCCCTCGGTATATTCCGAGGAAATTCCGAGGATCACTAGTTTGTCGGAAATGTCCTCGGAATATACCGAGGGAGAACTTCGTCGGTATAATTCCTCGGAAGTTCATCGATCGATGCGTTTTTGGACATATATACATCGATCGATAGGAGTATACCGACGGACATTTTCCTCGGTTTATTCCGAGGAACTTTTCCCTCGGTATATACCGAGGGAAAAGTTCCTCGGAATAAACCGAGGAAAATGTCCGTCGGTATACTCCTATCGATCGATGTATATATGTCCAAAAACGCATCGATCGATGAACTTCCGAGGAATTATACCGACGAAGTTCTCCCTCGGTATATTCCGAGGAAATTCCGAGGATCACTAGTTTGTCGGAAATGTCCTCGGAATATACCGAGGGAGAACTTCGTCGGTATAATTCCTCGGAAGTTCATCGATCGATGCGTTTTTGGACATATATACATCGATCGATAGGAGTATACCGACGGACATTTTCCTCGGTTTATTCCGAGGAACTTTTCCCTCGGTATATACCGAGGGAAAAGTTCCTCGGAATAAACCGAGGAAAATGTCCGTCGGTATACTCCTATCGATCGATGTATATATGTCCAAAAACGCATCGATCGATGAACTTCCGAGGAATTATACCGACGAAGTTCTCCCTCGGTATATTCCGAGGAAATTCCGAGGATCACTAGTTTGTCGGAAATGTCCTCGGAATATACCGAGGGAGAACTTCGTCGGTATAATTCCTCGGAAGTTCATCGATCGATGCGTTTTTGGACATATATACATCGATCGATAGGAGTATACCGACGGACATTTTCCTCGGTTTATTCCGAGGAACTTTTCCCTCGGTATATACCGAGGGAAAAGTTCCTCGGAATAAACCGAGGAAAATGTCCGTCGGTATACTCCTATCGATCGATGTATATATGTCCAAAAACGCATCGATCGATGAACTTCCGAGGAATTATACCGACGAAGTTCTCCCTCGGTATATTCCGAGGAAATTCCGAGGATCACTAGTTTGTCGGAAATGTCCTCGGAATATACCGAGGGAGAACTTCGTCGGTATAATTCCTCGGAAGTTCATCGATCGATGCGTTTTTGGACATATATACATCGATCGATAGGAGTATACCGACGGACATTTTCCTCGGTTTATTCCGAGGAACTTTTCCCTCGGTATATACCGAGGGAAAAGTTCCTCGGAATAAACCGAGGAAAATGTCCGTCGGTATACTCCTATCGATCGATGTATATATGTCCAAAAACGCATCGATCGATGAACTTCCGAGGAATTATACCGACGAAGTTCTCCCTCGGTATATTCCGAGGAAATTCCGAGGATCACTAGTTTGTCGGAAATGTCCTCGGAATATACCGAGGGAGAACTTCGTCGGTATAATTCCTCGGAAGTTCATCGATCGATGCGTTTTTGGACATATATACATCGATCGATAGGAGTATACCGACGGACATTTTCCTCGGTTTATTCCGAGGAACTTTTCCCTCGGTATATACCGAGGGAAAAGTTCCTCGGAATAAACCGAGGAAAATGTCCGTCGGTATACTCCTATCGATCGATGTATATATGTCCAAAAACGCATCGATCGATGAACTTCCGAGGAATTATACCGACGAAGTTCTCCCTCGGTATATTCCGAGGAAATTCCGAGGATCACTAGTTTGTCGGAAATGTCCTCGGAATATACCGAGGGAGAACTTCGTCGGTATAATTCCTCGGAAGTTCATCGATCGATGCGTTTTTGGACATATATACATCGATCGATAGGAGTATACCGACGGACATTTTCCTCGGTTTATTCCGAGGAACTTTTCCCTCGGTATATACCGAGGGAAAAGTTCCTCGGAATAAACCGAGGAAAATGTCCGTCGGTATACTCCTATCGATCGATGTATATATGTCCAAAAACGCATCGATCGATGAACTTCCGAGGAATTATACCGACGAAGTTCTCCCTCGGTATATTCCGAGGAAATTCCGACGAACTAGCCTTTTCCGTCGGAATTCCGTCGGAATTTCCTCGGAAATTTATTTCCTCGGAATTCCGACAGAAAATTTCGAGGGATTTCCGAGGAAAAAATAAATTCCAAGGAATTAATTCCGACGACGTGTTTCGTCGGTATGTCGTCGGAATAACGATATTCCGACGAAATTCCGACGATTTTTTCCCTCAGAATCCTTGATGTTTTCTTGTAGTGAATAGACTAAATCCAACTGTGCACTGTGGCCTAGTGATCAAGGTTTAAAGGCTTCTATACCAGGTCTGAAGTTCGAATCCTAGACAGCGCAATTTCTACAGGAAGAGGTATGAGTTTCAATTCCCAGATAAGGCGAATTATGCAAAAAATAGAAAAAATGATTACAAGAGATCTTCAGCATGGCGCAAAGAGTGCCGTCAGGAATGGATCTCATAAGACTAAGGTAGGTAAAATTGTCGGCTGTAATATCGTCTATGCAATGTTTCTCATAATTTGTAATAACATAATTAACCGGACAACGAAAAAAGACTAATACCAATCAACACATTCTTGCAGTATATATAAAACATTATGTTAGCTTCACTATGAATTATATTAGTATCCCTTAAAAAAGGAACATATTCGATTAGGATCATGCATGATTAATAACCATCATTTGATCATCATCATGATTATAAGAGACAAGCATGCGGTGTTCAAAAAAAAAAAAAGAAACAATCATGCATATATCCGCCGCAGCCCTTGCATTATGCGCAAAGCACATATGATTTCAGATTTTTAGGCGTATGTTGATTTTTTTACATTTGATTAGGAGCATGCATCTTTATTCGTTGTTTCAGGTTTTCAGACTAATCTATTCCTTTTGAAATAGTAACGTTGACGATGCATATATCTTATACTCAACGGGAAGCTGTCTTAAACCAATAATTGTAGATTTAATTTCAGTACACTAAATGTTTGATTCGTTTTCAGTATTTGAGTGTTTTTTAAAGGTTTATACGTGTTTCAATTATGATCACCTATATGCAAATAATCTTAGAACAATAACATTTCAATAATTTTGAAATCAACATTTCGACAAGATAAATATAGTATATCCCATTATAATTAAATTTTATCATAGAGGTGATTTTAGTATAATATATTGAATATTATTATGGTACATATTAATATTAATATATAAATAGCCCATTATTTTATCATAGAGGTAATTTTAGTATAATATATTGAATATTTATTCTGGTGCATATTAATATTAATATATAATAAGCAGCGATGTAAATAAATAAATTTAAAATGTAATATTATATAGAGAAGAACCTTTTTTTTTTCTTATTTAACGAACCCTTGTTTTGGTGGGGAAGGATCGAATAGTTTGCATGGTTGACCTTCATGCACTAGAATAGAAGTTCTACGTTTTTTTTTGAACAATAACTTCTACGTTGTAACTATGTATTATAACTACTGTATTATTTATTACTCCATTGAAACCAAAAATACACATATGAGAGAACATATGAGCTGTTCTCATACAAAAAAAACATTCCTCGTATATATATTTTTTATTATATAAAATTTAAATAATCCTCTGTCATTTCTGTTGGTTGGTTTTTGCCCTAAGGTACAAGTCTAAGTAGAGAAAAAAGTGAAGAAGAAGGCCTAACTCATACGGTCGTTGTCGATCGTTTGTCTTGTCACAACTCACGCTGATTATAAAAGCATCGCCGACAAATAAAAGAAAGGAGAAGAGGCTCTACACTTAACACGTCTATTGTAGTATAGCCAGAACTCGTTCTTACATCTAGCTAGACCCTATTTTTTCTTAAGATTCCCATATAACAAAAGAATATAAAATGATTTGATGGCGCTTAAGTTTCGATGTACGTTGGCAGCCAAAATGAAACTAATCAATTCTTAAGAACCAGAAAGCAAGGTATCATAACAAGTTTGGTTCAGTTACAATTCTTGGTGAAGGCACAGTAGAAGTTGTAATCTAGTTAAAGTACTATATAGTTATGAGATTAATCTCTTGATCTTATTGATCAAGCATATTCAACTTATATAAACAAACGTTCGTTATTGCCTTATAGGAACTTAAAAGTGATTACGCCGAAAAAAGGAACTCAAGAGTGATTTTGTCGTCATTTACGATATTTTTTCTTCCGCAGTTTTAATGATATTTTTGAAGTTTAAATAGATGTGATATCTCTGAGCCATTCTTAAAATGTGTTAATCCAATTATATATGAAAGTAGGCCTAATTTAAAAATAGTTTGTAGAAATTCAGATGGCCTGCATGACGTATATACAGGAAAATCTAACTATTGTTACTCTTAATTATTCTTATTCTTAGTTCTTACTGTAATTTACATATATGATAGATCAATGATTGTAGTTTACAGTTGATATAACCACCAATCATGTTTCGCAAGAACGAAAATATGCATCCAATAAAGTTTGTGAAAGTGCATAATATAATATATACTTTTTTTGCGAAGAGAAAGTGAACAATATTTAATCACGTTCAACAACGAATCAACGATGTTGCTGCGCAACTTATCAACTTTATTAGTTAGAGAAGGAGAAAGTGACTAATTAGAAAGTGTAGTACATTTAGATTAAGATGATGAAGTCACGTAGAGAGGGAGAAATGGGGCCTAGTGAGAAATGACCTTAACTGGTAACATCTTAGTTGGCTCGTTTAGCATTAATCCTATCACCAAGGACACATTAGCACATGCATGCACTTGTACTAAGTACCCTTTTAATTATCTTATGTCTAAATGTATATATATATATATATATATATATATAATTTTCTCATAAATCCTCATTTCGCTCATTAACAAGCAATGCTTCCTAGTAAATCTATTATGTCCATACTAAAAGAAGAGAACTATCTATATCGGCTATGTACAACTTGGATTTCATTACACTATCATAAAATATTTAAAAGTCAATTAAATTGTGAGTCATTCAAGACTTCAATTTAAGGTTGGTGTTGTTAATTACGATCGTGATTTAACCTCTACCAATTTCAGGCAGAGGAATTTGAAGTTGGAGGAGGCTCTTTTGCTTTGCCACATTAACACCGTTTCCTTCTCTTCCAAGTTTCAATTAAGGGTCCTTCAGTTAAGAACTCTTTTACTTCATTTGTCTCCCTATGTGCTCCACATGTCTATTTTCTATTGCTTACGTGGTTTTCTAATTATTGAGAGTTGTCTAATCCTTCTTCATTAGAAGATATCAATCGTTTTACCCGGGCTTGATAGTCCAGTGGTACTTGGGTTCCCCTCTTCAGCTCGGCTGGAGGTTGGGGGTTCGAGCTAGGCTGGAGGACTCTTGAGCGGGGAGGCGTGCCCAGGGCCCTAACCGGTACAGGCACAGGCTGGCGCCGGGCCTAGGTGGTGGGCTGGCCGAAGGCTGGTCAACACCTGGTTAAACAAAAAAAAAAAAAAAAAAAAAAAAAGATATCAATCGAAACTACTGAAGGCTAAAACCTTTTTTGTTCTCCTTTTTCCATTGAACCCCCTTATTTTTTTAAAGTCCAAGTTCTTTTAATTATTATTATCGTATCATAAATATTTATTTGGTGCAAACACCTTCCGTGAAGGTGCACAGCTAGATACTCGATTTATTGCACTGTACTCTAGTTTACGCTAAGCTTGACAAAGATAAAGATAGGTGACAGATAGTCTGACCAAGTCTGACAGAGTCATAGGTGGGAAAGTTATTTATATTCATTTTTAATACTAGTAAGAGTCTGATATGCTGACTGTGTTATATAGACATCTCTATGTATTTGCTATAAATAGAAAGATAAGACAGAAACATCTAAGAGAGAAGAAGTTGACAACTTCTTTGTGAACGCATTGGTCTTCAAAGCAATGTGCTGAAAAGCAATGTGCTGAAAAGCTCATGACACTCGTTAAACCATAAGCTGTAGTGAAACTCATGCTACATTTTACCAAAAAAAACTCAAGCTACATCGTAGTTTATTTCATTTTCCTTATTCGAAATAAAATATATTGGTGTAAGCATATTCAAATTAAATAGTATTATTTAATCACTAGAAATTCACAACATATACTACCAACAGAAGATTCTGCATTATAAGATAATTTTCAATCCGAGGTCTTTCTATTTACAAAAAGAAAATTATAGAGAACCGAAGCAACAAAAAGCTCCTTAATTATTGAAGAACATGATTTAGTCTTATTTATTTATGGGTTTTAGAGTCGATTTGTTTGAATGCTATTGATAATATATAAATGTATCAGTCCTTAGGTTTGTGTTTTATGTCACGACGATCCACAAAACTGATCAGAAGACGTCTGTTTTCTCTTTATAGGTCTCAAGCCATTGTTGTTCTCTGTCGTCGTTTCATCTTTTGTACCACCTGATAAGTCTCTAGTCGAACCATTGTCACTCTTATTCATCTCCATCGTTGAAGAAGAACCCGTGAAGAAACCACCACCAGAAACACGTGGAATCGCCATCCCCACTGGTTGTTGCATCCCCTGCACCTGGAACTGTGGTCCGTGGTTAACCGAGGGACCGGCACGGCTCATATCAGGTAAGCCCATTGCATAAGGCATTCCCATACCCATTGCCATTGCTGCTGCAGCAGCCGGGTAATGGCCCATACCCGGTGGGAACATAACCGGTGGCATGTAGTAACCAGAAGCCATTGACATGATCTGAAGTTGAGATTATTAGTTAGTATGATATTTATTTTATTAATTTTAGTGTAGCAAGTGTTACCTGTACTTGAAGTTGAAGTGACTTGAGATATTCGATTGCTTCATCTAGCATTGAAGCTTTGTCCACCTTTTTATTACCATACAAAGCTTTCGAGTTAGTGAATATCTTGAAGAGCATTGCTCATCATTTCATATATACATAATCGAGTGACAAAGTATATATAAAAGGAGACCTTGTTGCAGTTTGGTATGAGTTCTTGAAGAGCACGCATCTTCTCGTTAATCCTATCACGCCGTCTCTGAAAATCAAGAACAGTGTGAGTTGAGAAATAGAACAATAAACCCTTTGAGTAGGCCTGCGGATTTTGTCTAAACCGAACCAAATTTTTTGGTTTTTTGGTTCAGTTATGTTTGAATTCGGTTTAGTTCGGTAAGGTTTTGAAGAATGATGCGGTTTTCGGTTTGGTTTGGTTTTCAATTTTCCAAAAAACCAAAAAATAACCAAAAATATCCTAAATTAACCAAACCAAACTAACCGAAATAACCAAATTTAACCAAAAATATCCGATTTTTGTAAGAAAAATTATATCAATTTCAAACCAAAAACCAAAAAATCATTTGGGAAATAAAATTTAAAACCAAGATTAACCGAAAATCGAACCAAATTTTCGGTTCATTTCGGTGGGACTGTGGATGAACTGAATAAACCGAAAATACCGAATAAACTGAAACCTCATGCCTACTTTGGAGAGAATTCACTCACTCACCCTTTCAGACAGATTATGTACTTCCGCCGACCTGCTTCTCTTTGAACCAGTGCCTGTTCTTGATGGAGCTGCTTCTTTTCTTCCATCTCCTGATTCTCCTTCAACATCCTGCTCAACAACATCCAAGAACAACAATCAAGCCACAAAGAGAATAAGCAAGATTTTCAAATGATAACGAGTTTAAACTTACTTCACTATGACAGTCAATATCTTGAACATCCGAATGCTTTCTTTTAACAGAAAGCGAAGGACTTTCAGATGGACCATCAAGACTATTACCAGACCCAACAGAAGAACACACAACAGCCTTCTCACTCTCCTGCTCTTTTCTACCGGAATCTTCTGAAACTAGGCAAGCCTTTTGGCTATCCTTAGCCATAGCAGAGGCAACAGAATCGTTGAGAACCTCTTTAGCTCCAAGAACTTTGGTCTGAAACACTTTAGGTGGGCTTTGAGGACTCTTCTCTTTAGATCTATCAGCGTTGTTATTAGTACTCTTCCCCAAAGTGGCAGGTCGCAAGAAGTGCGAAAAGTTGATCAAACCAGGCTTGTTGCTTGTGGTTACTAACGGTTCTCTAGCTCTATCAGTTCCATAGAGAGAATGTGATTGAAAGCCGTTATACTGAGAGGAAGAAGCAGCAGCAGGAGGAGGAGGAGCTGATTCATTGCCATTGTTTCTTCTCTGAAACAACGCCATGTCCTCCTCTTGTAAGAAGTCAGAGCAGTATCCATCTAAGGATTGATGATGATGATTCAGCCATGGGACAAAGTCATCGTCTTGACTCAAACCCATCATCAGAGAAGGTACTGGCATAGGGATCTCGTCCATCACCGTCGTCTTTGAGGCGTTTCCGATCTCTCTAGGCCTAGAAGAGGTTCCTTGATGTGGTGGAGGAATGTTCTTTGATCTGCTTTGAGTTGAAACCTGACCGTTCTCCCAAACAAGCTCAACAACTTCATCTACAGGTCTGTTATCAAACATTCAAAGTGATGAACTTTGAAACAGAGCAGTCACAAAGAGAGAAATGAACTCACGGAGAAGTGTTATTGTCTTGAGCAGCTTTGGAGAGCCTGAAAAGCTCAAACAGAGGCATGGTGCTGCTGCTTACAGACAGAAACAGAGTCTCTTTTTCACTTTGTAATGTCTGAAAAAAAAAAAGAAATAGAAAAAGAAAACGATGTCTCTGTCAATAATCAAATGTAAAAATAACAGAGAGATTGATTCATATTATTAAAATTAATGCCAATGATTAATTAGCCTATTAAACCAATTGTTTAATAATCAGAGTGAAGAACGATTCATTAATAAGCTCTGAAACAAATAAAAATCAAATCTTTCGCTCTGTTCCCTGAATCGAAACAGAGACCCGTAAAAACCCAGAAACAGAACAGTCTATAATTTGAAATCTATCGTAGACGCTGACCTGATAAAAAGGGTTGTAGCAATCGAAGAAAACGAAAGAGAAAGTTAGATCCTTGAAGCACTAAATGGAAAGTGTGAATGGACGAGAACAGAGGAGGAGAAGAAGGCGCCAGAGAGGGGGAGTAGTAGTAATCTGAAGAAAGTAGAGTACGCGGAGAGAGAGAGAGAAGAAGAAGAAGAAGAAGAAGAGAAGGAGACAAATTGACGAACAAGACGGAGAGAGAGAGAGAGGAGAGGAGAGGGGGGACCAGATCGTCGCACGCACTGTAACAGAGGATTTTAATTTGATTTTCACAGTCTCTGAGACACTTCTCTCTCGAACATTCAACTTTTAAGCACTAGTACTATTTAGTATTTACTCTTCTCTGTATTTTTCTTTTTTCTTTCTTTTCCAGCTATTTTTTCTCTTTATAGTATGTTATTGCCTTTTTTTTTTGTCAACATGTTATTGCCAATATATGAAAATTATATTCGGCAAAAAATATGAAAATGATATTTATATAAGTACTCTGGTGCAGGATTTGTTTTTTAGTAGACTGATTTATTTTCAAGTATTTAGAGTTTGCCTCGTTAGTATTGTTAGAATAAACAAAAGAAGTGAAACAATTATTATTTTTTATTTTATAAACTTGTCAATAAAATAGAGTTATATTTTTGGGAAATTGCTATAATTACTATTTAAAATTTTCATTGTTACTCTAGATTTGATAGGAGTAACATTTTTATCTTTCCTTCCACTTTATATTTTTGTCATTTTCATTTTAATATTTCTCCTTCTTACTCTCTAAATTAAGTTACCAGTCACAGCTTTAACATGAGGTGGTGTTTTGGCGAAAAAGATAAGAGATCATAGATGTTTATAATAAGAAAACTAAAGAGAAAGGGACCTAGAAAAGAGAGTTGGAAACATGGGTTATTACTGACTGAACCAAATTGCTTCTCACCGACCTCTCTGCACACACCTGTTGTCTCTGTTACATGGCATCGCTATAAGCATGAAAATAATACTATAGTAGAATATATTATCTTATCTTAAAAGTGACATGGGCCTGTGATTCTCACTAAAGTCTTGTGATGATGTGTTATCATAAAGGAACACTGCCAAAAAAGATCACACACCTAGTGGGATTTGAACAACCTTGTCTCTCTTTATCTATCTTGGTAATAATAAAAGATTTGACTCTAATCATTAATATTTTTTCTCAAATCTTCTTACTATACTAATCATCCTTAAGTTTGGGGACTCACTTGGCTAGTTATATTTATATACAATAACATGTACTTCTTTTGTCAAGTATGTTTGGTATCTAAACTAATGAAACCAATCATTTGCTTATTAATAACTCAGATTTTGTTTAATCATGGAATGTTTTATACATTTATTTTTCCAGACTATTCTTCTAGACATTTAATCTTAGAATCTATTTCCTTCCTTCCTATATCTTTTTTTTTTTGGGAATTACCTTCCAATATTATAACTGAATCATTAACCATATATCATGAATTTAAATATCTAAAACTTACAACAATGAAAAGATAGATATTCTGACCGGGCCTCGTGGTCTGGTGGTAAAGGAACCTCGGCTGAAGTGTCTGCCATCACGAGTTCGAGTTCCGACCACAGTAGATTTAACATGGTTTCCGTTTGGCCTCCAGGACCTTCCTCGCTAGTTCCGGTTGGACGCGGTAAGATCGGACTAAGGTCAGGATACCTAGATTATCAAAAAAAAAAAAAAAAAAAAAATGACAAAAAAATTGTTGTAAGTTGTGACCTAAAAATATAGCAAATACGTTACAATAGCTGGTTTCGCTACACTATGCAAGTGGCTCGTTGGATCTCATCTTGTTCAAGATTTCAATGATAAAGTTAGGAATCATTAAATTAGTATATTATCTCATTACTCGTGATTATGATTGTATACTTTCCCATTTAGTTTTCTTCTTCTCTGTATTTAAACATGATATGCACAAAAAAAAAAAAAAAAAAAAAAAAAGATAGATATCCACCAAATATGGGAGATCTACAATAATATAACTACGAAGCTTAACACTTCTCGGCTGTAGCCTGTAAATGAAGTGTATATTTTGAAAATTTAATATTTCACAATATAATCATAGGTGTAGAAAGAGTTTATCTAATTTCGTTAATCCAATTTCTTAAGGTTTTTGTATAAATCTGGCCATACTCACGATGCTCAGCGAATTTGAGAAACTGCCAATATGAATAGTTTTAGCTCCTTATTTGTATTTGCATGGACCATTAGTGTCACCACTGTAGTTTATCCCCATCTAACGTAAAGACAACGAATTCAACGAAATAATCTTAAAGACATTGAATTCAACGAAATAATTCGAATAAATAAATAAAAACCATATAAAACCATATAAAACCAAATAAAACCCATTCAAGGAGATATATATGTTAGGCCAATACTCAAAATAATGGCAACACCCTGTCCCCGCAAAATTCTCAATCCACCATGACCATGGAATATGCCAACAAGTTTTGATATGCTTACGATAAGCAAAATAAAGATACGCAAAAATCTTTTACCTCACTATCATAATCGCTTAGAAAATATAACCTCAGGACTCTGGAGTTGGCCCTTCTACAATGTATATGGCCAGCAGTCAGGTTATTAAGTTTTATTATATTACGTCAAAAACGTCGCTTTACGTCATCATAGAAGCAAATTTGTTGGAGGAGCTTTAGCCTTTAGGTGATGATCATAATCACGATCGACGATGGTGAGTGACTATGGGTGATGATAGATGACTCGAGACACGTGGTTAGTAGGGACAGAAGATAATCAAGATATGACACGTGTGATATGGCATATAACATGCTATGTTATGACACTAATGTTTAAATATATTTTGCGAAATGCTGACCAGAAACAATGTTTGACACAAATGTGTATAATGTTTAAATATCTTTTTCAAAATGCAATGAACTACTACACTTTGACACGCGAGTTTTGATGTCCCTACTTCCTTGGACTGTCCAAAAAACAAATCAATCCCAACTATAAACCATATCCAGTTAACTTTGTTTGTGAATTTAATATATGAGGTTGGATCAGAAGCAAAATCAAACTGACATTAGTATTCTTTACCTTCTACCGTGTAAAATTGATAGTGTAATTCTTCAATCTTACTGTTGTTGGCACTACGAACGTGCGAAGCTAAATGTGATATCTTGGTTGCGAGGAAAATGGTAGCGTGTGCAAAGTAAAATATTACCGTATACAAAGTGAAATTCACAATAATCTAAAACTAAAAATAGACCAAGCTAAACGTAGCAGTTAACTTATATACATGAGTTATAGAGATTTGTTGTCAATTTTGACAATTGTTATAATCAGACATCATAATTCATATAATGTAAAGTCAACTCTTGTGTAACAAAGAGGAAAACAATCTCTATATAAAAAAAAAA
>NC_027755.1:39619188-39622638 GCF_000695525.1 Brassica oleracea var. oleracea
GACGACGCAAACTCCACTCCTTACCGCTGTCCTCCTTGCCGTGACCCTGACACCTTCTCCTTCTTCCGCCCTATCATCGACGCCAACGGCGTCCGCTGCGTCGATAAATCCCTCTCGGGAGCGTTCTTATGCGCGGCCAAGATCTCTGCCTCTTCCATGAACAAGGCCGTCAGCTTCGCTAAATGCGAAGCTGAGCGGAAAGGAAAAGACGCTGCCGTAGCGAGGAAGAGAGCACGCGAGGCTCTGGATGACGTCATCAAGCTCGACGAGAAGGCGAAGTCGGACGTTGAGTTCTCCGCGAATCGAGATCAGAAACCAAGTCTGAGTCCTGCATCCACCAATTCATATCAACTCAAGAAACCGAAGGCAGATCACCCTTCAGTTAAGTAAGAACATTAATGTTTTGTCTGGACAACAGACAAGTATGATAACTTGAAGCAGTTCGTGACTTCGTGTTCTCCATGAAAGAAGCTTCAAGCTAGGATTCGAGTTTGGTGTTAGATTATGCAAGTGATCTCCTTTATTTTAGGTGACTTTGTGTAGAAGTAGTTTTTGGAACTAAACAAATGCTTCAAGTTATTCATATGAATATTTTAAGATCTATTTCCTCTATTTTATCATATAAGGTTTTAGAATATTTTTTTTGTTTCAAAATATAATTTATTTTTACATTTCAATGGATGATGCTATTTGTTTGCTATTAGTTAAATTATATCTAATATATATGAAATGATATTTTTGAAAGTATAACAACTTTCTTAATTAACATGCTTTTTTTAGGTAAAACTGTTTACAGTATAAAACAAAGGGAGTATTTAATCATTTAGAGTATATATGCTATGATTATAAATAAAAACAAACACAAAAGCATATATTCATACTGCCTTTTGTTAACAAAAGGGGATGGTCACACAAGATGTTTCTCCTTGAGACTAAGAACAGTGTCTCTAAGGCTTGTTTCTGTAGGAGTAAACTCAATCCCCAAACTTTTCACCTTTTCTACATTTACTTTGTAAGTCATCGAATTCAAATCAATCTCTTCATTCCTAAAAAAAAGTTTATAAAAAGTTTGTTAGGCTTGTAGAATATAAACATGATTATTACTCAAAAAATAAAATAAAACTTACTCATGAGCAATACACAAATCAGGAAAGAATTCACGTAAGATTTTCTCAATCTCCTCCGTTGTGACAATCGGAGCATCAATGATGTATCTGCCTTTGGCTGAAGGAGTCTCGAGCGCCTTGATATGAGCTAGAGCAACATCCCTCACGTCCACAAGTCTATGATGCTTCCTATTAAAAGTGTTCTTACCTTTTATAAAATCTATAACCACATCTACTGAGAAATTAATAGTTAGTTGTAGGACTGGTCCAATAACGAGTCCTGGATTCATTACGACCAAGTCCAAGTTGTTGTCCTTGGCAAACGTCCATGCCGCATTTTCGGCCAAAGTCTTGGAGAGTATATACCATTGCTGGATACGAGAAAATAAAATAAAAAGGTAATTAATAAATAATTAATGCGAGTTCTCATAACTCATTGATGTGTTATAAGCACAATGTAAAAAAAAAACCTTTTCCTCCTCACAGACACTTGGATCAGAGAAGGTTGTTTCGTCTAGTAAGACGTTTGGTCCCAAGGGGAAGTTAGGAGAATGAAGTGTGGCCATGGACGACGTTAAAATGACCCTCTTGACAGAAGACACTTTAGTGCATGTTGCTAGTACGTTAATAGTTCCCTTGACGGCTGGTTCTATCAGCTCAGCCTGCATAATCAATAGTAACTATCAAGTTTCTAACAACAATTCAAGCAAAGTAAACTAGTAAGGATTGTGTTGGTTTGAACAAATTACTATTTGTTGACGCACCTGTGGATCAGTGGCAATGATTTTGACTGGTGAAGCGGTGTGGAAGACAGCGTCACATCCATCAATTGCATGCTCGAAAGAACCTTCTTCTAAAAGACTTGCTTTGAATAATTGAAGTCTTTCTCTTGCACCGTCAAGTGCAAGAAGATGATCTGTTTTCTTTTGATCCTCTGGAGAAACACACATATACATGTGTCAGAGTCCACTTCAAGAGAAGATTATCATATGTTTCTCTGTACTCCCTCTGTTTCAAATTATACGATGTTTTACAAGTTTCATGTTATTTCAAAATATATGTTGTTTTGAGATTTTGAGTTTAACTTTAATTTTATTGGAAACTGTTCGGCCAATAAAATATTACGGTTTTTTCATAATTAGTTGAATGATTTTAAAATTATATCTTTAAAAATGTTTTTTAGAAGAATGTAATTTTCTTATTTTTTGTGCAAAGAACCAAAGAATCATATATTATGAAACTGAGGGAATAGTTTTGAATGATAATGTTGTTTAAATAAGATGCTGATATGGACACTAACACAAAATATTATGCTATAGTTTGGTACTTTGGTTAGATCGTTATATATGTGATGATGATGTTTATATACAAAAACATATGGTTTATGTTTTAGGCTCCATATTATGAATATACTAATTTAATGGAAACCATAATTCCTTCAAATTCTATCAAATTTCTAAATCCAATATCTCCACCTAAAATATACTAGTTGGCAACAAAAGAAAAAGAAAAGGGTATTATATAGTTATCCCGGACCACCTTTTTTTTTTCTTTTCTAAAAGGCTTTCTAAGTTATCGCAGACTATGTGGAAGCACCGTAACCTAGTGGTTAAGGTTTAAAGGCTTCTACACCCAGGCCTGGGGTTCAAATCCCAGGCTATACAATTTATTGCAGATTGCACTTTATAGGAGGTTCAGGTTTCAATTCCCGGAGAAAGCGACTTATTAAATAATTAATTATGCAGACTATGGAAAAAAGACTTGCAAGACAATTATTGCGCATTGTCGAATCGTCTATGTAATCTTTCTCATAATAGTAATATCATAATAAATCAGCGTTAAAAAAAAGTTTGGAAGCCCCCTTAGTCCAGTAGTTTGACTAAGGGTTCATTAATGCTTCTACAGCAGGAGGTCCGGGGTTCAAACCCCAGAAAACGCAAATTATGCAGATCATGGAGAAAAGGAGTTACAAGAGGTCTTCAGCATAGTGCAAGGGCGTATCATCGAACATGGATCTCATAGGGCGGCTCGGAGCGATGCAGTCAGACGTGCATTCTCATATGTCGGTTGTAATATTTCTCATCGTTGTAATAGCATAATTAATCAGACGTTAAAAAAAAAAAAAGTTATCCGGAACCACAAAAACTTAGATTACAATGACTAAACTGTACCAAACCAAACCAACATTGAGAAGTCAAACTAAGCTAGAACAACCCCGCCACCTTAATTGCTTTAGGTTCCAAATGATTAGACGTGCGGGGTAAGATAGAACTGGACCGTGTGTTTTGGGTTTTAGCAGAGATTTTCACAATGGTGTGCAAAAAAAAAAAAAAAAAAAAAAACC